>NW_011371366.1:230847-301839 GCF_000150735.1 Paracoccidioides brasiliensis
TAATTTTAATTTTTTTAATTTTAAATAAAAATTAATAAAATAAAAAAAGTAATAATTAAATATAAATAATATTATTATTCAATATTTATATAATAAAAAATAAAAACAAAAATAAAAAATCTTATTATTTATAATTTAATAAATAAACTCTATATATTGTAAAATTTTTAAAAAAAAATATAATAATTTCATTAATATAAAATTAAAATTATTAACTATAAAATTAAATAATTAAATAATTAATATTATCAATTATAATAAATTTATTATTAAAAATAATTAATAATTAATATATAAAAAATTTTAAAAAAGAAAATAATAAATTATATAAAATTTAAACTTTTTTATAAAAAATAAAACTTTAATAATAAAAAACTTTTATATAAAAATAATTATAATATTATCTCAGTAATAAATATATTACTTTAATAGTAAAAAAATAATAAAATTAAGCTTCAGTAGTTAGAGACTTATATAATAATAATTTATTATATTATCTTAATAATTAAAGTATTAATTTAATAATATTATTTTAATTATAAAATAATATTATCTAAATATTATAAGAATTAAAATATATTTCTTTATAAATATATTTTATTAAAGAAAAAATTTCTATATAAAATAATATATATTTTATTTTAAATATATATTTTTAATTTTATATATATTATAATTACTATATATTTTATCAATAAATAAAATAAAAAATTTAAAAATTATAAAATAGTAATTAAAAATAATATATTAAATTATTTAAAAATATAAAACTTATAAAGATAATATATAAAACTAATAAAATTAACTTTATAATAAAATTTTATATAATTTATAAAGTTATTATTATAGTTGAGTATAATAAAATATTATATATAAATATTTAAAAAAATAATAAATAAATTATAATTATTAACTATTATAGTAAAGTTATTAATAATATAAATTAAAATTAATCTAATTTAATTCTTAATTATTTATTTATATTTAGCTATTTATTTATTTTTATATTTTAATTTTCAATTTAATATTCTTATTATAGTTATTTAATTAAATAAATAAATTGAAGCTTTTATTTTTTTATTATTATAACTAATTAAATTATAATATAATATTAAACTTCTCTTTTTTATAAATTTTAAGAACTAAGTAGATAAATTTTACATATATATTTATATTAATATTTATATCTATATTTATATCTATATTTATATCTATATTTAACTGAGCTTTTTAGTAACTATAATTATACTAAATATTTAAAATTTTAGTTATTTTTTATTATTTTTTATTATTTTTATCTTTATCATAAAAGCTTCTTTTATTACTTTTTGTCAAAAATTTAAAAGTGTTATTCAGAAGCTCTGCAATTAAAATTAATAGTTTTAGACTAAATGTCAATTTTTATAAACTAAATATCAACTTTTGCATATAGCTTTAAACAGCTCTCAATTTTAATTTTAATTTTATTTAAAGTTCTCATTATCAGATTTTAAAAAATTTATTGATTAAACTCTAAAATTTGACATCTGACTCTTCTCAATTAAAGTTGAACTACATGTTAATCAAACTATTATTAGAGATTTAATTACTCAGTTCTACTATATCTATTTAAATCTAGATTTAAGTATATAAGCAACGATTCTTTCTCAACTAGCTCAAGTTAAAAAATCAAGTAATTAAAACTATAATTCAATCTTTAATCAACTTTCACATATATAAAATAATTTAAATAAAATAATTAAGATAAAAGATAAACTATATAGTCTAAAGTAGAGCTCAAGTAAATCTCTAATAGTCTATATTGTTAAATTTGAATACATTCTCTATAAGATCAGAGTTTAAAAGTGTTCAAATTCTTCAAAGATTTCTCAATTCTATTAGAGTTTCAGTATGTCAATTCATAACTATCTAACTTAGAAGTTAAATTTCTCTCAAATTTAGAAGAAATTCTTATATATTAATGTACCTCACCACTCAATGCTTACTATCACTCAATGCTCATTTCTTTCACTTTATCAATCTTTCACTTTCAATCTCAACATCATGAGCAATGAAGTCTCTATTCAATTAGCACTAGAAGATCTGAGATTGCAAGAGATTTTAAATTATTTTTCAACTGCAAAAAAGTATGAAATCAACTGAAGCATTTTGTCATAATATCAGAAAGATTAGCAGCTCTCAAAGATTAAGACAATCTTTAAGAACAAGAAATCTCTTACTAATTTACAAAAAGATACTTTTATTCAGTATATAAATTGTTTTACAGTTTGTAATATATCTTTTACACTTCAGATTATTCAAAATCTTCTATTTAAAATTATAAAACAAAAGTTTAAAATCAACTAAGTCTCTCACTTTTGCAAATATCATTCAGATAAGCTGAAATCAGTTTATTTACAATCAATCAATTAGAAGTGATAAATTGCAGATAATATCTTATATTTTTAACACTTCTATGAATATATTAGTTTGAATTTAACATGTTGACTGGCTGACTGACTGATTAGCTAACTCTCACTAGTTGAATATATTAATCAAGAAGTACAATATTGAGATCTTAAATATATACAACTGTAATGAGAAGGACTTTGTAATTAAGCAAAGTCATGCAAGTGAATATATTGTTCTAGTCAAATTTCTGAGAAATAAATATATTATAATCATATAGAATAAAAATCAGAAATTTATCTCTTTAATTATATGTATTTATGTAAATAACTCAGCTATCTCTTCAGCTTTTATTTTTAAGAGTGAAGGTGATATACAGAATACACAACTGAATGACTATGATTCAAAGAAGCAAATGATATATTTCTTATCATCTCTGAATGAATAAAGTAGTGATGAATTTAATCATCAATGATTGAAATATATATTTAATTAGAATACAAAGAAGAGCTGTGCTAGAAAACTTCTTATAATAAATGAGCATTTATCTCATATAAATATAGAATTTGTTAACTATACTAATTGTTACTGAATCTTTTAATAATTCTTTTATCACATTTAATGCATTATTTGTAGCCTCTGAATGTTACTGTTTTTAAGTCTTTGACAAAAATTTATTCAGATAAATTGAATGAGTTTCAACATTGCTGCTTCATCTATTTCAATAGCAGAAAACATCATTTTTAAGAATACTTTTAAAAGATCTGAAATAAAGCTCTTATATCTGCAAATATTGAAGCTGAATTTGAAGCAACTAAAATTTATTTATTTAATTTAGAGAAAGTGATAAAAAAAATTGTACTCTATTATATCTTCTGAACAGACTTTACTACATCAGTCTATTTTTACTACAAATTAAGATTTACATCATACAATTAAGACTGTTAAAGAATATTATTCTTTACTTTTTGCAGATGTTGAGCAAATTATTCATGCTAGTAAGTGACTAGTCATGAAAAATAAGCTCTTGCAGCTTGAGAATTAAAATCTTGCAGAGTTTTAATGAAGGAGCAGCAGTAGCAGAAATAAGATAAGTTTCTAGATCTAGTTGATAAAGATTATTTTAATAAGATTCAATTCTTCTCTTCTAGTAAAGTTGAGACTGCTCACAGACACATTGCTAAGCAAGAAGCTGAGAAAGCTGAGAAGACAGCTCAGACTACAGATCTTAGAAATGAACATGAGATAAAGACTGCTCAGACTGCAGAATTCAAACTTCAACAAGCTATTGAAGTTGCTGAATGAAAGAAGACTTGTGAGAAAACTGCTACTGAATGAAAGACTATCATTAAGACAAAGAAGATCAAGACTGCTGAGGCAAAGGAGGTGAAGACTACTAAGATAAAGAAGTCAAAAACATAGAAGTAGAAGACTATTGAGATCTTTCAGCCAGCTCTCAAACATCAATGCAACATGATTTCTTCTGAACTAGATTTATTTACATCTTTCAGACTAGTCTCTCTGGAGCCTCTGAAGACTTCAACACTTCCACCCAGCCAACTGGCTGAACTGAACTCTCATTTACCTACTTTTCTAGCTACACCCTGTGTCAGTTGTTCTGGTCACTCTATCAAGCTCAACTATCATTTATTTTCCTAATCATACTAATTTTCTAGCTCTCTAGATCACACTCTTTCAATATTTAATAGATAATTTAATTTACTTTCATAGTTGTTGAGTTATTGAAGAAGTAAGTCTATATATGGTATTTTTAGTAGGGTGGGCGTTAAGTGGTAGTAGGCGTTGAGTGGTGAGGTACATTATTTAACAATTAGCTTTTAATTTCTTCTATTCATTCTTGCCTCATGCTTCTCAGCAGTTAGCTTATCGTAATTACTCTGAATCTATAAATCTAAATCAGATTAGTACTTTTAACTTTTCATATTATAAAGAGCAGAGCTTCAGTAGTAAGAGGCTTTATATGACGATGATTGAGGCACTGCCTCAGTAGTAGAGGCGTGAGGGCGGAGCTTCGGTAGTTAGGGGTTTATATGAATAAGGTTGGAGGCGCCGCCTCGATTGAGCCGCCTTGATCGTATGAAGGCGGAGCCTGAGTTATCATGAGGGTTGGCGCATAGCCCTTTATAAGCTATCATAGCTTTAATAGAAGAAATGGTATTTTTTTAACTCTTCAATAACTTTTTGAATAAATATTTCACATTGAGTTAAAAAGGTTAGAAATTTACACACGGGTGGTCATTAGAAAGGTGCGGCCATCAGACCAGACGTAATCTTAAATCGATATGCTTTGTTGTCCTTTAATTGTCCTTGTATTAATCTTGTAAATCACATAATGTCATGTAAATCTATGACAAATATGTTGTCAATATATACCAACAGGAAAAAGAGATATTCAAACATAAACATTTGTGCAAAAATACCCAGCGATCATTTGCTGTGAACTCAACTGAAGAATGATTGTGGATTTTACTAAACATCGATTGGACTCTGTCTCTCACGTCATCAATCTGATATCAACATCTTCATCCCATCTTTGATATCGCTAATCTCAAGGCTTAACCTCAAGATCCCCAACATCATTCATCCATTATACCAGCAACAAAGTCTCACTCCGCCCGTTACCTAGGGCTCTGAAACCTTTTGTAGTGCTCTTCTTAGCGGCTTGCTACTTGGTCCCCGCAAATGACCTCTCTCGTCCCCCGTGAACCCTATTCCAAAGAAGAGCTTCAAAAGCTCTATCCAGAGGGCCTACAGCTGCAATTGGTCCAGGTGGTGAGTCAGTTTGGTTAAACAGATATACGCACATATATTTATATATTCCATGCTAATCTTTTCTATCCGGATATTTAATAGTTTCTCCGTCACGGTAATTCCTTCAACCTATCTCGATTGTTCTGCTCCCGTTCATTCCCATTCTAATCCCGCATTCTAGGTGAACGAACTCCCGTATCTTCTCGCTTTCAAAATGTACGCCTGCAACTCTAAGAATAAAATATTTCCGCTGTTTTCATCTTATTCCCTTAGCTAACTGAAAGGTAGACCGGCCTGGCTTCATGTAACGTCACCTACCCCTTACCTTTTCACTGGGCTCCCGGTCCAGTTCATACGCTGATATATTCCAACCAGACTGGCCATATTGCCATGCCGCAAGAAGGCTCACACAAATCGCTGCGTCAAGCGAGGATCTATCCGGCTGGAGTGAATTCAAATGGCGGAGAAAGATGGAGAGATTTGGAGGAAAGGACCAGGCGGTGGTGGCCGTCGGCCCAGAAGGAGAAACTGAAGGCATTTGGCAAGTCACGGCCTTCTAATTTTAAGCGGAATTGTCAATGCTAGGTTTGAAAGGAAGAGCCCATTTACTCATATTGTGAAAATTAGTTTTCCAGGAGAATTGACGGATAAAGGGCGCCGGTCCACTTACGCTCTGGGCCAGCGATTACGATATCTGTATGTCGACCAGCTAGGGTTCATGCCGAAAGTAAGGTCGAACACCGATGACATGTACCTTCGTACGACCCCGATACCCAGAGCTCTCGAGTCGCTGCAGCAAACCTTCTGGGGAATGTACCCTCCCGACTCTCGAACCGCAAACTTCCCTCCCCCTACCATAGTGGTCCGGTCACCCGCAGAAGAAACCCTGTATCCCAACGAAAGCAATTGCCACCGTTTCAGGCAGCTGGCACGCCTTTTTGCCCAACGGGCAGCAAATAAATGTACATTCGCGCCAAGTCATATGTGCTCTCAAAGCACTCAAAATGTTCACAAGACTTTTTATTTTTTAGATGGATTGATTGATAACTAACGCAACTCCCTCCTTTGGGGGCTTTGGTTAATATTAGGGAACGAGTCCGAAGAAATGGAATACCTGAATTCCTTGTGGTCTAAATGGATGCCTTCGAATTCTCCCCGAATTGCAGTTGATTCCCGGCCTCGCCTCTCTGGTATTCTGGACACCATCAATTCATCCCTAGCACACGGCCCCGGAACCCGCCTCCCCTCCGAATTCTACGACCCAAAGGCCCGCGAATTAGCCGATAGGATCGCCACGGACGAATGGTTTGCCGGATACAAGGAGAGCAACGAATACCGCAAACTAGGTATCGGTGCACTTATTGGAGATGTGGTTGATCGCATGGTCCATACCTCCGTCCATGGTGGCTGGCGCCCAACCACAAATGGAAGTGAATCCAAGGCTGCAGTCAAATTTGCCCTAAGCGGCTGCCACGATACCACCATCGCCGCAATCTTGAATAGCTTAGGAGCATTTGACGATGAAAAGTGGCCCCCTTATACATCATCCATTTCAATTGAGCTCTTCAAAGCTGTCAGCGCCCCCAACGCTACAAAACCAGGCTATATCCTCGAGGAGCTGAACATCCCAGACACAGAAAACCTACCCCAGAAAAAGAATCCCTCCGGTTTTATGTCGAACTTTTTTGGCAGCAAGTCGCCATCGCGCGAGGTAACACAGGTTTCCGAAAATGTACGCGCCGCAGTATCCGACCTCCCCTCCTCCCCTCTGCAGAAACACTATGTGCGCCTCCGTTACAATGACCAACCCGTGCGTATCCCCGGCTGCGCAGCGAATCCGCGCAACCACCTACCTGGCAACGACACGTTCTGCACACTTGAAGCGTTCAAGAAGATTGCGGATAAATTCACACCGATCCATTGGCATGAGGAGTGTGGAAAGAACTTGGACGAGGGGATGTTCGCGAAGGGAGATGAGCCGTCTGGTTATTGAGAGAGACCCTGTCTGCCTGGATCGGAGACGCTTGTGAGCAGTAAGTAGGTCTTAACTCTATAATTTTCGATTGGATTTTGTTGCGGTAGTATACATATGGGGAAGTTGCGCGTTGTATGTGTATGGATGTACATTCTGGAAATGATTTTATCAGTTATTAATTATTTAACCTTACTCTTTCTGCCCCTGTTTTACCCGTTTTCCGCCAACACCTATTTAGATTTTGGAATATTGGAAAAGCAAAAAGCGTTTAATCCAGTTTAACATGACAAAATGAAGAGAGAAAATAATCAGGGATACAATAATTAATATTCATTTGATCTACTCCTAATCTGTTCTTCAACAAACCTGTAGTGTACTATGTTTAATGAAAAATTTCCACTGGTTTGAAAGCCATTGTGATTAATGCCGGTTTCAGTCAGACACGCATCAGAAGATTGATATTATGTTCATTGATGGTGGGTGTATTTATTTATGAATCATTGCATTCCTAGGGTCAAGGTTTGAGTTTGTCCCAAAACGGGAAAAGCTGGAGCTGAAAAAGGGGTTGTTGATGCAAGTTCACTTCAGCACGCACTTCAGCACTTCAACATCTACCTCAACATCATCTGCAATATTTGATGGTGGATGGTGTCAATTTCTCAGAACATTTACTCTATCAGTTGTTATTCTGATGTAAATCAGGATTCATTTGAACTGCCTCTCCGCTTTCCTTGGCTTTTAACTACACTGTCCCACTCCTCCACCCGATAGTTATTCGAAGGGCCCCATTCTGAGTGCCTGGATTTGGTCTTGCTGAGTGTTCATCCTCTGCCTGTTGAGCTTCCCTAATTATCTCAGAGCCGCTCTCCCCTCTCTGTTCACTTTTTATTTTTCATTGGTCTTTTCTGTTCAACACCAGTTACCACCAGTTCATATTGTGCTGGAAACTATACATGTTAGACTCTTCAGAAAACAGACCCCTAAACTCATCATTAGGAGTACGGTGAGAATGGAGCACGTTCCGGTGCTAGACCAATCCATTCATAAATATTTCTATATTTTGGATAAACCATGTCATGATTTATCTGATCCAGTTTTTGTTTTTTGTTTATTCGAAGGAACACCTTCACATACTCATACATGTCTGGAGTCTGGTTCACAGAAATCCATGTTGCAGGAAGCCCCTTAGACTTATGTTTGTTGTGGATCCAGGGACACACACTGGCCACTCTGCCTCCCAGGCTCTTCCAGCGCCATTTCCGTCACCAATGGTTGGCTCTGATGGCTGGTCAACATTGTCTTGGTTGCTGTTCTGCTCTTGAAAAACATTCAAGGCCTTCTTAGGACCAATGTCCCCACAACGTACACGAATTCTTGGCTGAATAAGTCTTGTCTCTTAACTAACTATGGGATAGCCGGCACATTTACCTGAAGTGTTTGCAATTGGCGGCCTGTCAAATGTATGTATAACAATCATAAGGGCCAAGGTCTTGTTTTGCCAGCTTTTTCATTTCGGGGATGAGGAACAGATGAGCCGTTGTATTTTCATCTTCCCAGCAACTAGAAGATCACATAACAGGTCTCCATTGGAGGTCAGAAATTGCTAGGGGTTCGGCAGGAAGGTGATTCACTGGAAAATTGAACAGAACAGAATTACTCCGTACACTGTGTCGTTCAGATTTTTTAGTGCTACCCACTGCTTTTTGCTCCATCTCAGCTCTAACAAATTCCTCCAGGGCTGGCCTTTGTCACCCTAATTTTCCCTTCGGCCCCCCTTTGCGTTTACCTGGCCCTGATGTGTATGCCCTGATTGCCTCAATCCTTTCCACTTCCCCCCTACAAACTTCCACTGTCAACCTGTCCACTCTTCACTTTCTCCTTCAATTGCACCATATATCTCCTGGTCTCTGCGTTGCGTTTCCTGATTTGCCTCCTTGTCTCTTCATCCGCGGCTCCAGGCTCAGAATCCATCAGCTTCTTTTTTCTCAGAAAGTGGAAAAGGGCCTTAACGGCCTTTCCAGGCAAGTTTTCGAAATGGACCCATACCACTCCCATCTTGACCCATTCATAGTAGTCCTTGGTTTCAAAAACTTATGTCAGTTACTGCTATTCACGCTCCCCTGGATGATACTACTCACACAAGCCGTGCAAAGGGAAAAACGAAGACATTCCAAGAATTTAATCTGCCGGTTATGCTCCAATTCATAGAACCGATATTCAAGCTCATCCCTCATATCTTTCGTGGCTTCATCTGTTCGCTGTGCACACTTGATCTCCTTCAGATGTCGTCCACCAATCCTGGCTTCATGTGCATGACGTCGTTTGTGGGGTTTACGAGTTGGCTCGGTGGACTTTTTTATTCCCTTTCTTCGGAGCGGCAGGGCCATGGCGGGTTTGGCACTTTCTGTCTGTTCCATTTGAATCAGGATACCATCCTCCAACGAGTCGTGTAGTTATCTTACCGTCATTTCGAAGGATACAGTTCTCATAAGTCAAGATGCTGTTGCTTGAATGGAACTTTTTCACCATGTGCGATAGCCAGTTTAGTTGGGCATTTGCTAGTGCAGGAGTTCGGAAGAGAAGTGCTTTGAGAATAGCTTGAATGGAAGGGGTTCTAGGCTGGATGTAAATGGAGATAACAGATGTGGAGACAACGAGGAACACAAAGGACACCTGAGGGTGTTGTCCCGCTTATCTGGGTCAATGGCCCTAATTACGGTAGGCAAAAAGCGGTGGATGACAGCTAAGAAAGTCTTGTCTTTTAATTTTTATGCCTTTTTTGGCATATCTCATCCAGTGTTATCCGCCTATTACATCCTATATAGGAGCCATTTGATGAAAGGCAATGATGGATTGAATCAACCCTTTCCATCGTCAATGACAGCGCAGTTGAGTTGCCGTTCATGAGAGCTGAGGAATACAACTTTGGCATTGCTGGATATCTGGAAGTAACAAAACAGCTTATGGTAGATGACGGGGGTAGTTGACGGGGAATATGCACTTGGAAAACCCGCACTCGGACCACAATTGTATGTAGTTATAAAGTATCTTTGCAATCTTCATCATCATACTTGAAAGCATATCTCTATTTTGAATATTCCAGAGGGCATCCAAAGAAGAGATATTAATAAATTGACATTTTATGCAAACAAATCGATTTTCTATGAATACTGTTGCTGGCTAGACAAGAGGACATTGGTAGTGCAGTAACACACATATGTTACGAATTCAAAAGCAACTCAATATAATAAGAGAAAAGGTAATGAAGGTAATTGAAAAGCGGGTAAAAAAGGCTAGGAAACACGCTCAAAAAGAATAATCTAAAAGTTTCACATCCATCTGCTGACCATTTATCATCAAACACGATTTAGAAAAACCTAGCCTCCCATGCCCCCCGCGGCTTTCTGGCCACCTGCATGCCCTCCAAAATAACCAAAACTAGAAGCATAACCGGACCCGGAACCAGGATTTGGACCAGGGCCAGAATCACGCAGACGCCCACGCTGATCATCTCTCTTTCCTCCCTTCCCACCTCTCCAATCCTTTTTGCTCTTCATATCCCTCTTCCCTTGGTCATTTCGTTTTTCCTTTCCGCCTGCACCTGTGCCTGATGACGAACGCTTCTGGTTCACACCCTCATTGCTCAGCTCAGCCGCCTCCTTATATTTATAATACCGGTTGAGAACAGGTACATATCTCTGTGCACAAAACACATCACCGATGCGGAGCCGCATCAGGTCGAAAGCAACGACAACGGGAACGGGTACGTCGCCGAGTCGCATTACATTTGGTGCCGCGCGGAGCTCGCACTGATGTCTCGGATTCATAATCGTCATTATCATGTTCGTTTCTAGAAATGGGGACGTCGGGCGTGTTATAGCCTCGCGACGAGTTCCTCTTCATGGCTGCTCCAGGAGACGTGGGGCGGTTTGGAGAATTGGAGCAAGATCGGGGGGAGCGAGAGGCGGAGCGGGAGCCGGAACTGGAGGCCCAGATCTGCAGGCGGGGAATGGTTGGTTTGTGAGTATACCGTTGACTGAAATGGGTGAGAACAATATTTTTGGCACGCATAAGTTTGGCAATCTGTAGCGCCTCGCCGCTGGTGCTGTGCCGTTTAGCGCGGGCGTCTTGATACATGTCATCTTCGAAAGTTGCCTCATGGATCAGCACGGTGGAGTCCTTGCCAATTTTGGCAAAGTTCCGGGATGGGCGGCAGTCACCTGAGTAGGAGACTTTGAGGCCGGATGGGAAAACGAATGAGGTTGCTTTGGAACCGTTGCAATGCATGACTGGGGTAGTGAGGAGGGTACTGAGCCCTGTGGCAGCTTGGAGTTGAGCGGCTAACGGAGACTGGTCCGGATTAAATGAGAGGAGAGTTTTCATGGGATTCCCGCGTTCGTTGAGTATAGGTCGGCTGTTTTGGTCGAGGTGGCTAAATCTAAAGCTATCTGCGGCAGAGGAATCTACTTCAAGGGGAGTAATTTTGTCAAAGCCAAAGTTCTCGACACCAGCATACTCGGCGAGCCATTCGATCATTTTCGCGTGGGAGACGACGAACAGTCTCTTCTCGCTTAAGATTTTTGTGAGATCCTGCTCTGGTGAGGGTGAGGATGCTGATGACAAAGTACCATAGACGACCTTGTACCAGGCGCGAATAACTGACACGGTTCCCAAATGGTGGTCGGCGTGTAAGTGGCTAATCCATATCACTTTCAAATCTTGCAAAACCTTTCTTAACTCCTGGGGCGAGAAGACGCGCTGCAGCTGGCCAAGCGTGTTTTCACCACAATCAAACAAATAGTTTCCAACACTAGGAACCGTAAGCAACGTCCCAGAAACACTTCGATACTTCGACGGCACTGAAGAACCTGTTCCTAAAGTAATAATCTCCGCATCTTGACCTGGTAGGTTCCGTCGAACATCTGCTAAAATTTGTTGGAATTCATGACCCTCAATTTCATGTTCTGCCTGGTGTGCTGTCTCGATGACCCGGGGAGGGATGTCATTCTTGATGACATCCGCGTTAAGGGGTTTCTGAACATTATCCCTCTTGATGACAAATTTAGGTTGCAATTCGAGCTGTAAGCCAGGTACTGCAGGCTCGAATGCCGATTTCAGAGCATCAGCTGCAGGAGTTGGCACCGCTGAGGATGTAAGAAACGTCTTCTGCGGAAGGACAACATTATCATGGTGTGGAACGCTGTAGCGAGCACTATCGAGGACTGAGAATTGGCTAGTCTCCATGGAACTATAGGGGAAAGCGAGGTAGTTCGGACAGAAATCCGGAGAAGAGACGATATGCTTGTACTGTGACATTTTAGACACGAACTTTTGAATTAGCGGATGCCCACCAACGCCGGGTCCAAGGACCCATATAAACGTTGTAAACCCTCTCATAATCTCAGGTGTCGTCCACTCAGGCCTGTTGAGAAGATTTTCAACATAGTCGGCCGTGGGTAGATCCATAAGAGCAATTCCTCCACCTGGTTGAGGTTCACCAAGAACCATCTCGGGAGTGATTGTCTTGCCATCCGTAGACTCCACACTGTGTCCCATAGTCAATTTGCTAAACTTAGGACCCCGTGGCACCCCCAATGCTATCGCTTTCTCCGCATTAAACTTCCCTCGGACATCATGATGCTGAATAATGTATGAAATCGAGATATCTGATGGAGTTGTTGGGGGTAGGGATTGGATCATGGCACCAGGCCACGGTCTGCGAACCAGGACGTTTAAGTCAGGGAGCTCCTCTGTCCCACCAGGCTTAGGTCCAGTGTAAGATTCAATCTTATGATTTTCTGAGTTGCGCACAAAGATTCTAGCAGGCATGCGAACTTCACTTAGCGGCATTTCGACAAGAGAGTCCAGACGCCAGTCCGAGTTGAACATATCTGACACAACAGCCTGGCGGGTTATTTGGTCCTGAGCGCGTGAAAGGATACCATCCTCACTCTCTGAAGTGTCTTCTGCACCAGCCGCACCCCCCTGGAACTCATTCAAATTTCGCTTGCGGCCACTTTTCGTACTTCCCGCAGAGCTAGAAGGAGACTCGGGAAGCGATGACGGTGATATCGACAATGCCCATATTTTGAGATGTGAGTCAGACCACGTCGGGTCTGCTACAGCTTTCTTCGTCTCGACCTCTCCATTTTCCGCAAGTCCCATAAATTCATTAAACTCATGAATAAACACTGGCATACCAGTTCTAAAAATGAATTTCCTCGCCGTAGCCACAGCATGTGTCAAATTAGGCCCTCCATGTATAGCCAATTTGCCCTTCTCAAAATCCTGTGCGAGTCTTTTGTTCTTCTTCAGATTCAGCTCAAGCCGCTCTCTATACCACTGGGCCTGAACGGGATCCTCAGCTTCCTCGGCCAATTTCTCCAGCCTATCCACTCTTGTCTTGTGGACTTCCGCCTGCGACCATGCAGAGGTACTTGTCGATTCCGCAACAGTCAGGATGACGCCTAGCAACCCTCCATTATTGGTCCACGAGGTCTTCCCAGACATGAAAATATCCGTAACATGTGTAAGTTTCACACCCCGATGCGAACACGCCCGCTGCAAACCCTCGGGGACATGCCCAAACAAATACCTCTTGTCATCGAAGTGGAGGAGGATGGTGGTGCCAGGCGTGTCCGCGGTCGGGGTCGTGATGAACTCGAAGTAGAACTTCATCGGGTGACATCCAACGGGCGACAGTTCGTACGAGTCGTAGGGATAGCGGGACACGTTCTCGAGATTGAGAAACAAATATCTCTTTCTATGGATGCCGCCAGATATCTTTGCATCAAGCGCCGGGGCAAGGAACAAAGGTTGATCGAGGTCTACGTCTCTTTTAAAGTGACTCGTCCTGAAAGGAAGCTGGTTGGGTGTTGTGCGAAACCCGGATAAGGTATTGCATTGGCTGGGTCTTAAGAGAATGAAGAAAGGCGACGGCGACTTCAAAGGGTGGAGGGTGTGATGTGGAGACACTGGATTCAGGGACGATCTGCGAATTGCATTCGTCAGAAGCGTTCGGGCAGCGCGGAGGGACGCCAATTTGCCAGCCTTTGTCTTTCAGGTCGACAGGTGTCGACCAGCTGAAAGGAGAAGAGAATTACAGTCATTTACTAGTAGGAAAACATAAGAAGGAGCAGAAAACGAAATTCAAAAAGTGGTCTGTCTATAAACAAGTGAAAGTAGAAGAAAGAGTCCAACTGTAACGGAGTATTTATCCAACATCGCCATCGTTGTCTAATTCTTAACTTTTTTTTTAATCTGGGGTGGTTAGGTTGTGACTAATCAATGACTAATCACTCCAGGCACCGGAGCAATCAGCTATGCTCGTGTGATATCTTCAATAACAAAATCAATCATAGAAAACGATTCTAAAACAGAACAAGTTTATTAAGATTAAAATATTCACTTTAATTTAAATATATATATGTTGTTAAGGTGTTAAGGGGAGGAAAGTTAGTAACACAAAATAACATAGGAAAATATAAACGACGGAAGTGTGCCAGCAAGGTAAGAAATGAACATGGAAAGAAGCCAGAGACACGATATGGGCAGGATGGCGGATTTCAGATAGAAAGGCTGGCAGAAGAGGACTGCATATATTGCGCGGAGAGAGGGAAAGAGACAGAAAATTCCAACCGTTGAAATTGAACTGAAACTCCTTCCAGGCCCTCAAAATGGGGCAAAAACACAAGTAAACAAACAAGGAACGGGTAATGTGGTCCGGTTTTATAAGCCAAAAGCCTAACTAGTCTAGCGGCTGCCACTTCGCACATTCATTCTGTATTGGAAAATAGAGGGCAATAATTGAGGACTGGACGGCAAAGTTGAGATTTGAGTGCCTCTTAGATATGAAAACTCGCTAAAGGGGTAACAGCAAATAATAAAAAATATAGCCATAAGGAAACCAACCAGGGTCGCAAGGTGGACTGAAGATAAGAAGGGAAGAGTCAAGTGTTGGCAGTTCCATCGTCGATCATGGTGCCAAAAGGGAACACATATACCTTCAAACACTATGTAGAATCGTCGAAGTGAGCAGTAATCAGGGAGACACGTTGATAGGCACCTTCTATGCTTGAGCACAATTGCTCAAACCGTAGCATAGTAGCAGCACTGACGCCTGTAGAATCATCTCGCGTATCTGAAATGAAGTCACCATCGTCAACCACAAGATCGATCCGAGCAAACAATTTTTCCGGCGTAATACCAACAAACGTATCTTCGAATGTTGGAATCGTCAATGTGGAACCACTTGGTTGGTCGAAGAACAGTGCTAGAGACGGGTCAGATTCGTCGACTTCCACCTTAATCGAAGGTTCAATGAATTCCTTTTCCTCGGGCAGCTCAGCGACTGGGGGTCTTTCGAATAAGGGCATCATATCTTTTATCTCATCAGAGGAGATGGGACCAACGGAGTTGGATGATTTGCCGGAGAGAATTGCGCTGTCAAGATCCGGTCCTTCTGGGACATTCAACACCGCAAAGACGGGGGGGTTGTTGAAGCTCAAGTCGATGCCTGTGTTCCAGCCGGGTGTATTCATGTCCATCGATGAAAAATCAACCGTGTGCTCTGGAATCATAGCAATGCCAACTTGGTGATTCTGCATTTGGATGTCTGCGGGCGCCTGAGATGGGTTTGGGTCCTTTGGCGGCTGTGTTTGCTGACGTGGCTGTTGCATAGTCGACTGTTGGTTCGCTTGGGGAGGGGGTGGGCCATCTATGGGCATATCGTTTAGGAAAGAGGCAAAATGCGGCGATGAAAGAAGCATGCGTGTGAGATCCATGAGTCGGGCATTTTCCTCCAGCAAAGCGCGGTTCTGAAGTCGAAGATCGTTAGCCTCGTTGGTCTTGGAAGCTACCTCTCCTTCTAATTGTCCAATATATTCTATTTTCAGATTTGTCAGTTACATATAGTCATTTATAGGGCTGGGGTAAAATATGTTAAAGAGGATATTACCTTTGCGCCTGGACCTGAAGGCACGAGCAGAAACCTTGTTCCGCAGTTGACGACGCTCCTTACTGCTAAGTTTCTTGCCCTCCTCACTAGCCAAAAGTCGCTCGTCCTCATCCATTTCATCTTCATCCTTCTTCTGTTTGGAGATATGCGGCACACTTTGTGGTTTGGGTTCCTCTTCTTTTGCGACTGAAGCAACGCTACTCTGTCTCATCTGGTGCAGCAGTCGAGAAATGCGTTCTTCAACAAGGGGATCAGGGGAGCGATTTTTGTTTTGGGGCTTTGCGGCCGGACGGGTTGGTTGCTGCTGCTGCTGCTGCTGTTGCTGACGGATAATCTCCCGCTGCCTCTGCTGCTGTGCAGCCTTTGCCAAAGCAGCTTGCTGTTGATGCATTCCAGGATACATGCGCCCCACTTGGTTCGGCTGCCCAATTCCTGACAATTCATGGCCACCAAGGGCATTGGGATCAATAAATTGGGTTTTGTTGGTAAACTGCGGTGACGGAAATAAGTCATTTGGAGTATCGGGATCCAAGTCGACATCTCCCATATTCCTGAATGATACAGTTGGTAGTGGTGTCGAGCAGTAGTTAAGCATATCTTGGTTGGGGCTCATGAAGGAATCTGTAGGCAGCGCGAAATTGTGGCTTCCAAAGCCTAAATCCATGCCAACATTTCGGTTAATTGCAATAGTATTGGCCAGTCCTCCGGGTGGTAAACCAGTCTGCTGTTTGTAGGAGTCATATTCATGGCTGGGTCCCGAGAACAAGACCTGAGAGGACTGGGAGTTGGATGAGAAGCTGGGAACACTGAGTGACGAACTTGTCACAGGAGTTGATGCTGGAATAGGGTTCACTGTGGTCTTCGCCCTTGAAGATGCGGGTGAAAGTGATGGCGATGGATAGATTGGCTGGTCATAGTTGATAAAGGAGTCGATGTCATTTGGATCTATACAGCTGTTGATATGAGACAAGGGAGAGTGCGATGAGGGAAGTGGCAGTTCCCCCGTTGTGGCCATAGCGAGGGGAGGGGTATTCGTAAGAAAGTCTTAGCTCAGGTTCAGCATGCAATACCAGACAGAAGGGGTAGAATGTTGGAGACGGTTTTTGAGCGGGAATACCGAGTCTCGAGTATCTTATCGCTCAGGAGTCGGATGGGAGAAAAGCTGAGTGAAGCAAGCAATATTTTCAGGAGAGCGTATAGTTGGGGATAAAGAAGTTGCCTGGAGAGGCGGGAAGGGGGAGGGAGAAAGGTTGGCCCGGAGGGAAGGATGGCAAAAAAGGGCGATATTGAAGCTGGTTGTTGATGTTGTTGATGTGTTTGATGATTGATGATCAAACTGTTGAACTGCTGCTGATGGAATGAGACAGGCTCTCTCTCGGAGTTGGACGGAAGGGGGGGGGGTTTTTTAGTCAGCTATGGGGCCACGCGTCCTCCCTTGCATTGGACTTGGCGTTGGGACTTGGCGGGGCTTAATTAATTAACACCCCGAAGTCCATGATAAAGATATATGCATACCAATTAACACACTGTATTTCTCTTAAGCAGTGAGATAGTCCAATTTCCCCAATGTTAACATGATTTTTCATCAAATTGTCGAATGTGCCCCCATCAGAGAGTTAACTCTGTTGGCCGTTCGGGCTTTGAGCCAATTGGAGCAGAGAACGGAATGGAGTAGAGCTACTTCTAGAAGCTCTAGTGAGTGTGGTGATTTCTGAGTGGTCAATTAAAATAGAATATTTCAAACCAGACAGAACCTAGTTTCATTCCAAGATCCCAAAGTTGTCAAATATTCGTCTCTTTGGGAATGGTGAGTATCACTCCGTTCGTAACATCTTCAAACTTCCGGCTTCTAGTTGCTGGTGCCGGGCTAGGTTGCTATACGCCAAAGTGAAAAGTGACTTGTTCCACCATCCTGACTCAATTAATATACGAAGGAAATGGATAGCATAGAACTCTTTTCACATTCAGGAATCCCCCCGTTTCCATCTGGAGCCGTCAATGATCACTTTATCAAGCTTACCTCAGATCTCACATACAAATATGCGCCAAATGGAAGATTGTGGTTCTCGAAGAGCCCAGTTACAAAATCCAATACCATTTCCATTCAACCTTAACTATACCTCATACCAATCAACATTGGAAGGGTAGAATAACAACTTACCCCGCGAGAAAATCCCCTCCGAAGAAGAAAGAATTCTGCCTTCCGTCAAATTTACTTCCGTGCGCATCCGAAATCACCACTGCTTCGTATCTGGATCCGCCCCATTTGATATCTGATATTGTGCTATATTTAGCACTTATCGGAAGGATTGACGTACCGAAGTATGGACTTATTAGGATCAAAAGTAATTCCGGAGCGCATCTGTCTCCAGGAAGGCTATTATCAGTAATAATGATATTAAATTTCGTTTTCCCTCTCAGTTGCTGTAACTAGCTAACCAATTGCGAACCCCTACAGTATTCAGCGGCAGAGATAAAAAGAAAATTAAAATTAAAAAAATAAAATAAATAAAATTAAAATAAAATAAAAAGTCCATCGAAAGAGGCCAGGTGCTCAGCCACTATCACTAGCTACTTTGACGACAAGCAAGCCACGCTCTGCATACTTGGGCTTGTTATGTCTCGATTCAATAACTAAAATGCAGCCTGCACGGTGGTTTTCATTGGATAAATAGACTGTCTCCTCCTCAATCCCCTGTTGAAACACGAATCTTCCATGCATAACGGCTGGGGCGATTACGCCATCTCCTTCGTGTACATATATGTATCTTGAGAACCTCCTCCCCGGATTGTCTGGTAAAATCAAAATACAGATCTTTGTCAACTTATATACGGCCCCTTTGACAATGAATATTCTGTTTTACCAAAGTTCCTGGATGAGAAATCTCTTTCTTATTCAAGAGGGACTACGGAGGGTTTTTTTAAACTCTTCCCGTAGGAAAATCAGATTGTGTACTCTGTATGGAGAGAGGCAACTAACTAGTTAGTTAACTAATGTAATTCATCCCTGGACACGCCTCCTGCTGGGAACACTGAATTTGAAGACCTGAACAAATTTATTAAATAACAACACTAAATAAGCAATATATACTAATTAGTGTGATTACTCTCTTTCTTTCAATGAGTAATTCGAATTGTATGATTCTCTTCTTTACACTCACTACATCTCTATGAAGGTTACTGCTTTTTAACTGCAGCTTACTCAATTTATCACTTTTAGAGAAAAGCTTGATATACTCTGAGCTTGTAAAATGTCTTCAGTGTCTGTTAAGACTGTTTTCTTAATAATAAGAATGAATTTCATTTTTACTTCTCTTTTACTTTTTTTGGAAATTGACAATGTGTAATTAAGTATTTTCAATTCATAGTACTAGTTAACATAGCTTTTATTAAATGCTTAATTGTTTAATAAATGAGTGTAAATAAGATCTGCATACATTATTGAAGAAATTACTTAATTTTCATATTTTATTAGTTACTTTAAATAATATCACAAAAGAGATTTTTATATCTTTAAAGTTTATATATTTATAAATTAGTTCTAAAAAATATATATAAAACTAAGTTTATAAGAGAAAACTTTTCTAAATTAAATGAGATAAAGTTTATAATTAGCTTAAAACTTATTTATAATAATTAATATTTTAAGAAATTTAGTCTGAATAGTTATAAAATATGTTATAATTAATATTTTATATTTAATTTAACATATACTCTATATATCATTATAATAAAATAAAATAACTTATATTTAACAACTATACTAAATATAAAAGTTAAAATATAATATATAATAATAAAATTAATTAATTTATAAAAAAATTATATTAACTAATTAAATTATAAATAGTTATTATATAATTTTTATTCTTAGTTATCTAGTTAGTTATTTTATTAAATATCAATTAATTAATGAAAAGTTTAATTTATCATGACTTAGTCTAGAGGCATGATGATATACAAGATAAAAGCTCAATTCATCTATCTACTAGGTAGCTGTGATGAGAATACTAAACTAAGCATTAGAATATAGAAATGAGATGAGCAGCTGAATATATATAGATGGTTAAGAATTGAAGTGGATCAATCTAAGCAACTGAATATGATTGAGGTTGAAACAGATCAATCTTATTTCATATTATCAATGACAGCACCGTAACAACAAATTAAGTTAACTGATTATAACTTTTTATTGCAGAAGATTTATACATTTAACTATTAAATAACTAATTAGTTTCTATAATTAAATTTATTATTAATTTAATTACTTTTAATAATTGTAATTGATTGATTTAAATTATAATCTTACATTAAAAATAAATAAAAATTAATATATAATAATTTTCAAAAAAGATTTATAAACTTTATTAATTATTATTATTATTTTTCATTTCTATAATATTTAGTTAAATATTAAAAATTATTAAATATATATAAATTTTATTATAACTTATTTTATTAAAGCTAAACTTATAATAAAAGTTAATATATTAAAATTATTATAATAAATATATTAACTATTTAATATAATTTAAATATTTATATTAAATTTAAAATTTATATTTAATCAACTACTTGCTATTAAGATAATACTATTTTAAAAACTTTTATTAAATTTATTTAATGTTTAATTTCATGAAATTTAAATAAAAATTAAAAGTATAATTGAGAAAAATATTTTTATATTCAAAAAAAAGAAAATCATCAAAGTTTTTTATTTTCAATATATAATACTTAATTTAAATAATATAAAAATTAAATAAAGATAAAGTATTAAAGAATAGTATTAATCATTAAAAAATTTTATCTACTCATTATTAAGAAAATTCATACTTTATTTTATATAAAAACTCTATTATTTATAATTTTCTTTTACTCTTATTAAGAATTTTCTCATATCACTCATATTTAAATTAGCTAAATATCATAGAAAAAATATTTATTAAAAGTAAAAAGTACATGATTTAAAGTCTTTGCATTTAATATCTATAGATATAGACTTAAGATTAGAACTATCTTAGTATAGCTGAGAATAGATATAAGTTAAAATTATATATATATTTAAAAGATATTTCATTAAGTTAAAATTTAATTAATTTTTTAATCAGTCTTAATAAATTTAGTTAAGATTTAAATAATAATTTCATTAAATCTTTAGTTGATCTGAAGATTCAAAAGCTATAAAAAATTTAATAAAAAAATTTTTATTATTGATATATTTAAATAATTTAAAAAATAATCAATAATATTTAGTATTATAACTTCAATATAAATTAAACTAATTCAATAAATATTAAGATAATTTATAAAAAAAAGATCTGAGAAGTGATATTTTTATATATTTCTTTTTATTATTAATTACTATGTTATTGCTAGACAGATACTATTACTCTTTTCAAATAATGTTAGTTTTTATAGCTTAGTTATCATGCACTATTATAGCTTTTCTAGCTCTGATATATTTTCAAATAAACTTTAAATATAAATTATACTCTCAAAATATATAAGTAAAAAATGAAATTTTAATACTAAGTTATTTACAATCTAATAGACTTTTATATTAGTTAATAATATTATTATTTAAAAATATTTAAATATTTTTAAATAGTAAAATAGCATTGAAATAATTTTAATAAAATAAAGTTTAATATAATCAAATAAATATTGAATTGATTTAAAGTAATAAATTAAAATATAAAATATTTAAATTCTAATTAATTATCTACTTATATATATAGATATAAATATATTAGAAAATTATGAGATAGATTTAATAGTAAATATTGACATTAAGATTTAAAATTTAATTCTAAATTAAAATATTTTTTTTAATTTTATATTAAAAAAATAATTAAAAATTTATTATATTAAATAAAGTTTTTTAAAAAAAAAAGAAAAAAAATTAATTTATATATAAAATAAAATCAAAGTAAAAATTTTAATATAATATAAAATATTTTTTCTTCTATAATATAATTAAAACTTAAATATGATTATTTTAAAATTTATATATTAAAATTTAAAGATTTTATAAACTTAGATAAATAATATAATTTTTAAATAAATAAATCATTAAATTAATATATTTCAATTAACTAATTTTTAAATCAAAATATCTTAATATTATAATATTTAACTAAATTAAATTATACTAGATTGAGAATATCTTATTCTTATATGATTAAAAATATTATAATTATATAGTATTATAAAGCTTATTAATATGATACAGTCTCAGATGACTAAGACTTATAAGATTAAATAACTGTTTATTCAACAGATATAACAAATGAAATAATAAAATTCTAAACTTCATTTCTAGTTAGATTTTCTATATGTTGAATTTGATATCTAGATTTATTCTACTTTTCCTCTTCTATTTTATTTGTATTGAATATATTCTGATATTATTTCATTATAATAATCATACTAATTATATTATTTTCATAAGTCTTGATAATTTCATCAAAATCTTTCACTAAACTCTTTTTTTATAAGCTCTTTAATCTTTTCTACTTGCTGCTGCAACTACTAGGGATTACTAGATGTTTGAGGAACTCAGAATGATGTACTAGATATGCTAGATGATGATGTTGAAGTATAAAGTTGAATATTCAGCTACTAAATAATATAGTCAAACTGAAATAACACTATTTTAATAGTCTTGAAGTTATTTTGAATATTTTAAGCTTTAAAAGCTTTCATATAGACTGGACAATAAGCTTTTAAGAAATTAATCTTGAAAATAGTATTGATTTCAAACTGTATTTGCTATAAAACTAAATTGTCATATACTTTCAAACTAGTCTTCTTGTAGGTTTTGATCTTTGAGAATGATGTATAGAGATAAAGCTCATTCTGATGAATTGACTAACTTAATTACAGTTACTTATTCTCAATTTCTAAACTGTAGAAGCTTTGCCTAGCTGTAGCACTCACTACTAGTAATAATTTTAGTAGTAGCACAGAAGTAGTAGCACAGAATCTCATTACAAAGTTAGTCTTATTAATATTATATATCTTCTCTAACAAAATCTTATACTCAGTAATTATATTTCTCAAGATCTTAAATCAAGTCTGAATAGTCTTTATATTTTAATCTGATCATAATTATAGTATCAGAAGTAATAGACCTAAAGATCAGAACAGTATATCACTAGATTTGACATCTAGTTCACGCTAACACAGAGGAGGGAAGTGATAGAGATGATGAAAATTTGTATAGTAAGAAGATAATTAATTGTATTCTCAAAAAATACTAGCTGTGGAGAAAATTTTTGTTTAGTTTGATTCAGCACTTATTCAACTAGTCTATTCTCTTCAGCCTGGGTTAATTTAATTAAATTTGCATATAGATTCATGTGAGCAGTTCAACCATTGAGTTGATAACTTAGAGTAGATAATAACATATCAAATACATGTGCAACTTCACAGATTAAGAAGATTTCTTACTTTTTTAAAGTATTTATTATAAGTTTAAGCCTTTTCTCTCTTTTAAAAGAATTCAAAATGTTTTATTATGAATTGATAGCATAATTACATATTAAACATAAATAAATAGTTAATAAGAAGATATTTGTGAATTAATAATCTACTTATTTGAATATTTCACTCACTTGAGAATTTTTTTATGATTTTTATAATTTAGTTAAAAGTTTAAATTATATTTTATTAAACTTGTTCTTTAAATAAAAGTATATAAAAAAACTTAAAAAAAATACTTATTAGTTAATTAAATATATTTTTTCTTTTTAATACTAAGTTAAAAAAAAATAAAAATTATATCTAAAAAATAAATTTTAATCTCAAATAAAATTTTATTTAAAATATATAATAGATATTAAATTTAAATATTATTTTATTTTTATATTTTTATTAATTTATTATTATTATATTTAAACTATTATTTTTTTATTTTTGATATTTTTTAATTATTTTAAAATTTTTATTAGTTTTATTATTTTTACTATTTGTCTATTTAATATTACTTTATTTTAAAATAAAATTCAAAAATTATATATGTTAATTTATACTTATAAATTAAATATACAAATTTTAGTTTAATTAAATATTATAGTTTTTGAGTATATACTTATAATAATAATAATAATAATTAAATTAAGATATTAATTCATAAATTAAATATTTAATAATATTTAAACTGTATTGGAATTTAAAAAAAATAAATTATATTTTATAAACTTGTAATTCAGAAATATTGAGCTTTCAGATCATCATTTACACTACATATATGATTTATGAACTTAGAAAACATTGAGTAAGAAAAGTTGCTGATTTTCTTTATATGCAAAAATCAGAACATCTCATAGTGCTTTACAGTTCTAAGTGTTATAATCTAGATTTGTCAGAAAAAGTGGATATCTTTCAAAATACCCTTCTCCAATAAAATGCGATTGATGTTATGCAGGAAGTGAAATATTATCACAAACATCACTGATGAAGATAATGCTTTGAACTTTCACTCTGTGAAAAGCGTTCTTCATTATTTTCAGCTGATTAAACATCTTCATCATCATGCATTGATAAATACATGGACATTGACTTCTTCACTAGTCAAGTACAAGACAATCTCACAGTAATTGTGTGATTCTTCTGTAATGTATTCCTCTAGTCAAGGTTTTTTTCAATCTTCCCCCGTGCTTACCGCTAGATGAGATCTGGCGTTGTACTTGGCCTTAGTTAAACTAGTTGGTTAAGCTTTAGTTAGTACCACCAGTCGGACTAAAGTTCCTGCGTCTCCGTTATAATTTTCTGGCAACGGATGAAGTTACCAAACAATGATGAAGATTCCATTTGAATAGCAGCCCTTAGCAATTTTCTATCTAAGCAACTAACCCATAATATCAATCGATATTTTGTCAAAATAGCAGTGTTCCGCTTCTTCAGTGGCGCCTCTTGGGCCAGGTCACTTGTCCGCTTCAAGGCCGACATGACTCCTCGGCCGCGCAAGAAACTGCTCGGTAGGGAGTTCTACGAGAGCCTAGGAAGCCCTAAAATGATCCTGGCTCCCATGGTCGACAGGTCTGAATTTGTGCGTTTGTGCTATGTCCATGTTTTTGGGAGCTCCTGGCTAATCCTTTTGTTGTAATAGGCATGGCGCATGCTGACCAGATCCTTCATTGACCCTCAATCCCCCAATCCCCTCCTCGCCTACTCTCCCATGTTCCATTCGCGCCTATTCAATGAAAGCGCCAATTACCGCCTTCAGCATTTCGAAGCAACCCGTCCCAAACCCAACTCAAAAATATCAACTGCTGACGGCAAGGAACCTCAGCTACCAGACAGCCCAGTCATCCCTTATCTGGACGGAAACCCAACTATCGACCGACCACTCATTGTCCAATTCTGTGCCAACGACCCGGACGAGCTCCTCCATGCCGCGCGCACGGTGGAGCCCTTCTGTGACGCCGTCGATCTGAATCTCGGATGTCCTCAAGGTATTGCGCGCAAGGGCCACTATGGTTCATTTCTCCAGGAGGAGCCAGAATTAATCTACAAGCTCATAAACATACTGCACACGCATCTATCGATACCAGTCACCGCGAAATTTCGCATTCAGGAGACGAAAGAGAAGACGCTGGAGTATGCACGGATGATACTTAGTGCGGGAGCGAGTTTTATTTCCGTGCATGGGCGGCGGAGGGATCAGAAGGGGCATAATACAGGCTTGGCGGATTGGTCGTATATTCGATATTTGAGAGACAATTTGCCAGCTGACACCGTTATTTTTGCGAATGGGAATATCCTGGACCATGGGGATATTATTCGGTGCCTGGAGGCTACGGGTGCGGATGGTGTGATGAGCGCGGAGGGGAATCTATGTGATCCCACGATTTTCACCACCCCACCACCAGTTGGTAGTGAGTGCAATGGCTCTGGATTCTGGAGAGGTCGAGATGGGAAGGGTGGTTACCGTGTTGATTTCGTTCTACGTCGTTATATGGATATTATCTACAGATACGTCCTTGAAGTTCCGCCCCCTGAGCGAAAGCCACTCTGTATATCTTCCAATTCAACGACAAATACCACTCAACCCCCCGACCCAACAACTAATAATGGGCCCGAACCCGATGCAGATGTAGACCACGAAGACGGCCCCCCCAAGAAAAGGCGCAAAAGATCCAAAGATGCCAAACCCACCTCTCCCAACCTCGTCTCCATGCAGGGTCACCTCTTCCAACTCCTCCGCCCTCTTATCTCCAAACACACAAACATCCGTGACGCACTAGCAAGATGCAGAGGGGGCCGGATGGGCGACTTCGAAAACATCGTCTCCCTAGTAGAAGACGCGGTTAAGGCGGGGATCTTAGAGTATGAAGCCTTTCCTGAGCGCTTCGAGGAAGACAAGGATAAAGATGCAAAAGGGGACGCAGAGATAAAAGAACTATCTGGCTCCAAGGCTACTGTGGCGCGGTACAAACGGCCGTGGTGGGTGTGTCAGCCATACGTGCGTCCGCTGCCTGAAGAGGCGCTGCAGATCGGAGCCATGCAGCCGAAAAAACGGGACATTGTCCACGCGAATAAAAATGACGATGTCAACAAAAACCGTAGTGACCTGGTTGGGAATTGAGGGAGATGATTTGGAAGCTGGAGCTCCTACACTGGAGGGGGTGTTGGGTGGTTCGGATAAGGAGAACTCGACCGATGCGACGCCTGTGGATAAACTGGTCAGCGGCTGAGGTGGGTTTTCATTTCCGTATATCAGACTACCACTGCGGACCATTGAGGTACGGTACTGTCACTTGAATATTACTGAACTTAGCCGTGGTGTGTTGTGTTTCACTACCAGTCGGATCATCCCTTCTATGAGTTCTTACAAACATCACCAGTTTTAGAAGGGCCCCGCCGTTCTACCGTTTCCGTTACACGTTTCATGGCCCCTATTATCCGCGAAGAGGTATTCTTTTCCAATCTTGCCGATTCCAGATTCGACTTGTGCACCTATACACTTTATTTTTCGGAGGGAAGTTGAACCTTAAACCAACACAGCCCTTTGTAGATGCTGTATACACCAATTGCGGAGATGATTACCCATTCTTTGGAAATTTTATGAGGAGTTTCATTACGGAGATTGGCTTTATTATTACATTCTTCGCACGACGTAAGTGACTACACACTTGGCATATTGACAGATCATGATGCATCTATATGCTCCCGCGCGTCGCAGAGTATTTGTATGCAAATATATACCTATATAATTCCTATTAGACGAGCAAGAAAATAAATAAATAATAAATAGATAGTTAGATAATGCCAGCAGTTATGAGTTCCTACATTTGTTGACGTGTAAACATGGATTGTGACTCTTCCAAGTTCATTTTAAAAATATGTGTAGTTAGTTGTGTTATATACTTCTTCATGGTTAAATACTCCCTCCTTGAACTATTTAGTTCATTTGTTAGTTACCTAGCTAATAGTTACATCACTGGGTGCTATAACATCATCATTCTTTCTTTGTCTTCTCTTTTTATTTTCTCCAACTGCCCCTTTTCAGTGGCATAATAGAATAAATACACAAGAAGTTATCTATAAAATGTCTCTGCGCGAATGGAGTCCTGGAAGATCTGCTGCTATTATTCCACCTTATGTGCCCTTCTCTGCTCTGTTGGGCATCCATATGCAATGTGTTCTCTTTCTCGCCGTCAGCCCGGTTAATTCCCATCTCTTTGTCCTGGGTCATTCTCTTCTCTTGCTATATCTTATCTGATCTGATATCTTACAAAAAAAAAATTTTTTTCTTTCGCTCATAGCTTCTCCCCCTTTACATCTGTCTTACAGGTATACATGCCGGATAAAAGATACATTGTTCTCTGCCAGCACCTTCCTGCTGATATGGCTGACTGAATTGTTCTGTTGACTTCAAATGTCTTTGATGTTCTCAAGTGTCACAGTTGAAAAGACAGTGAAATGCAGCAAAATTTCAGTTACAAAAATGCAACTGAAAAGCAATTAATAAGTGTTGTCATTGCTTTTTTGTTCTGATGTTGTGATGTTCATTCAGTTGTTCAATCTCTCTGACAACTTACTGTGTTGACATGTTCGGACTCAAATAATAACAACACTTCGTTCTTCTCGACATATCTCATCTGAAGTAAAAGAAGAACAAAAACAACTAGAACTTCATCTTGTTTTCTTCTGTCTGTCGTTTGTCTTCTTTATCATTCTGTCAACTGCAAACAATACTCATCATTCTTTCATTTCTTCATTCATCAATGATGGACTCCCCGTCGCAATCCCGCTCTGGCTATACCTCAGACCCAATCTCCCTTGAAAGGCCCTCAAGCCTGATATCCCCAATCTCCTCTGTGCAAAGCCAGCTAGTTAAACCAGAGAGCGACTCTGCTAAAAAAGCCAGCCGCCGCCTGCATGATGGCCCTGGCAAGTCAACTTCAACAACTGCAACGAGCACTGGCGTCAAGGTCAATGATATCAACGCCGTCACCAAGGAGCTGACTCGCGGTGCTCCCACAGATGGAGTCCCCATTCATGCCTTAAGCAAGTCTTCCAGCCACCAGGAGGTCGCGAAGAAGAGGAGTCAATACTTCAATGACGTGTTTACTGATAGAGAGCCGTATCATACCCCGAGACATCGCATCAACCAGGACTCTATCGTCGTTATCGAGGTCAAGACGAATACCATTGTGAGAGACCCTTCTTTGAAAGAAAAAAAGGGGCAACCGGGGTCAGCTAACCAATCAATCCCACAACAGCTGCAAGATGACTTTCAAAGCCTCTCAGAACTCTCCTTCAACCTCGCGCAAATCTTCCAGCGCCCAGAAACCTCCATTCTTCTCTACGTCGAGCACAACTGCTGCCTCATGCTCGGCAGCAACTATGAGCCAGCCTACCTGGCCACCGTCTCCGCGCTCCCCTACTCAGTCGCCCCTATCATGAATCTACGCCACACCGTCCTAATCCAAACCGCCATCAACGACACCCTCGGCATCCCCAGCAGCCGTGGCGTCATCAAATTCGAACCCATGGCTGAAGAGAACTTTGCTACAAACGGCTCCACCATCCGCGACGAGATCGAGCAGCTGGAGCGCTCGTCCAATGACGAACATGGCAACAATGGCAGTATGTTCAAAAGCATGTCGCGTACCAGAAGCCGCAATCGCAAGGTCAAGTCGAACACCTCGTCGCATGGGACGGCGAGCGTTGGGGGCGCGCAACATACTGCTCCTACTCCCTCGTCGGTCCAGGTTGTGCAGTCCCCTCCACCTACCGGTGAGGATAATACTACCGTTGTTGACTCTTTCTCACCCGCCAAAATGGGTCTCAGAGGGAGGGACAGGGTCATTAAGAAATGCCAGAGCGTCAAGCAGTTTTTTTTCCGATGAGTATGGGCAGTTTGTGTATGTCACTGTTTCTCCTTGTTCTGTACGGAGTATTTTTCTTCCGTTTATTTATTATCGGTTATTTTTCTCCTGTCGGGTTTACATGCTACAGTTCTATTTTGAAGGATTGTTTTCGGGAGAGGTGTTTGATTTTGCTTGTTTATGGGCCAGGCATGGCTGGGGTGGTGAATCCAAGTACTTGAGTCTCAGGGGTTCAGGAGTTTAGGTGTTGGGGGGGTTGGGCGGGGATATATCTATTTTACCCCTATAATGCAATTCAAGTATCTGAACTCTGTGCACTTGAATGTGCCAAATGAATTATTCTTTGTTTCCTTCAGTTGATAGGAATTAATAATGCCCAATGCATATTTACATGACTACATAAATGGATGATGGGTGATTATTTTCTCAGATTGAATGCACTCCAAGATTAATGAGTAGCTCAATTAGATTTACCAACAGTTGTATTTGAAATTGGTGATATTTCTCTTTACTAAACCATCTTAAATCTATTCTATGCGCGTAATCCCGTTTATTTACTAGTCCATCAGCTGTCCCTCTATAATGCAGCGCAACATCTCGTATTGTCTATGTTAATGTGTTGATCAGGCAACTGCAGGTGTTGGCCTTGAGTCATTCACTACGCTGTCGTTTAATTTAACTGCCACGACTTAAGCTGCATGTTGTGAACTCTCCCAGGACGCTTGTATGTTAACCCAACATCTCAGCTAATGAGCCGTATGACAGAATAACCCTTTCTATTGCTTCGATATCATACATTTTCTAGTTCTCCTCTCCGCCCACTTTTAAAACTGCAGTGTAAAACCAAAGGAAGCATTTCAATTTGACTGAATTCAACAAGTACGATGACACCCATCACCGAAATCCAAGGTGATCTCTTCGACGCACCGGAGGGTGTTTCTTTGATTCGTATGTGTCTTTTCAACACTTTTCATATGCTTTTTGGTTTCTTATTTTCCTTTGCCAAGTTTTGCCTTATGGTGTATTGTTATGTTGACTCCTAACTTTACGCAAACACGAATAGACGCATGCAATTGTCAGGGGTCATGGGGCAGAGGGGTTGCCCAGGGTTTTAGGGAGAAGGTATGTATTTAGTTGATAAATGTAAAGCTATATCCATATCCATATGTATATCCATGAAGACTCCGCCTACTTTTAGGTGACCATGTCTAATACACACTGCGCAGTACCCAGCAGCTTACCGCATCTTCCGCGCCCACTGTCAACAATACTTGGCCAATCCACAAGTACAAACACGGCCCATTCCCGGCACAGGACCAAACGCCGATCGCCAACAACCTCGCACTGTTAAATTACCTGAAGGCACAGCCCTGGTAATCCCACCACAGCCGGCAGACTACCAGCCGCGCCCGCAGCCGCAGTCTCACCTGCAATCGCATTTCCAACTTGGCCCCAGCAGCGTTAGTCGTGGGCGCGGAGGTGAGCGAGGACGGCGACGCGGGAGACTAAATAGTTCCAGAGGTCCAAGACCACCTCCAACTGGGAAAAAGCATTGGATCATATGCCTCTTTACGTCGTGGCACTATGGCCCGCAGAACAGGAGTCCACCAGATGTCATTTTGGCCAATACAGCGCTTGCTGTTGCTGATCTGAAAAGACAGCTTGCTGCTTCTTCCACTACGGTTGCGGAGATGACAGGAGAGGGGCAACCTGGGCAGCTATGGGGATGTAGATTTAATGCGGGGCTTTTCGGTGTGCCGTGGGAGCGGACAAAAAGGATGCTGGAGAAGGCGGGGTTGAGAATGACGATTGTCAGCCCACCAGGACAATAGAGGGTTAAGTTAATTAAGGTTTGGGTTAACACGGGATAAAAGCGGATATGACAAAAGCTACAGTGAATACTTTGTCTTATATCAGGGAATTCAGCGTGTGGCTTAATTAATAGTGAATTCAGTGGGGGTTCAAGGGTGTTCAGGGGTATTCGGGCAACCGTGGAAGTCATTTCGTCGGCAGAAGCTTGAGTTTAATCTTCTATCTCTTCAGTTTTGTGGGAAGATATACCACATACATCCAGCAGGATGCACCAGCAATTTCAACATGGGTTCCGTAGTTATGTGATTGTGTCCGTAGATTCGGTGTGAAGTAGGCAGGCAAGGAACTGATCTCACGTGTTCTCGTGGCATTCAAACGCGACAAGCGCGTCATTTGCAACACCAGCGTCTAAATTTCCAACATACAAAGCGATCTGGATCAGATCAAAATTCAGTCACTGGACAATAAAATTTAAACAACCCACATATTCACACCGCCAATGGACCGTTCTACGATTCTAGCAAAGCGGAAACCTCCTCCGTTCAAACCACCCCGCCCACGATCCTCCGGCGGCATAACTAAACCTTCCACAATCTCCAAAATGTCAAAATCTAAGCCCAAGTCCACAACCCGCTCAACAACAAAACAATCCTCCTCCTTATCCACGTCCCGTCGAAAATCTTCGGGTCGCAAAAATGATAGAGATGATATCCGTGTATCGCGAACACCGTCTCCGAACCCTCCAGACCAAACCACTTCATCCCCACCCGGCTCTCAATCAGATAGTGGAAGATCCCAATCCAACTCCCGCTCCCGCTCCCGCTCCCGCTCCCCTTCCGGCGTACCAGATTATATCCTTGCAGAAATCACCGAATCTGCTCCTGTTAACCCACGCGAAGAGCTTGACTCTTCCGAACCCATGATCCCCAGCAAACTGCTCACGACACTCCTGCACCGCCACTTCCAAGACGAAAAGACCAAAATCGCTAAGGATGCCGGCCGGGTGGTGGCCAAGTATGTGGACATCTTTGTGAGGGAGGCACTGGCACGGGCGGCGTATGAGAGGACGCAGGTTGAGGAGAGTAGGTCAGATAGCCCTGAAGCACGAGGTAGAGCACGGGCTAAGGTTGATAGTTATCTGGAGGTGAGTTTATGGTTTTCTTTTTCTTTTTCGTTTTCTTATTTATTTATTTATTTTTTGGTGAGTTAAATGTGTTTCTACAATGCTGATGGGTTCTAGATTGAGGACTTGGAGAAATTAGCGCCGCAGATGGTGCTTGATTTTTAATTCTGTGATACGGCCCGGCGTTTTATGGATTTACGTTTTCAAATAATTATAGAGGGATCTTATTTAAGTTTGGGTTTGCAAGGCGACTGACCAGTTTTGGGGGGTTACTCGCATGGTTGAAATTTGGGATTAGTACTACAATTCAGCAACCGGGTCTTTTAGGAATATGTAGTTACGTACAATTTTTGGGTCCAAGGCATTTTTTTTCAAAGCCCGTCATATGCGGTCTGGCCATCGAGAATTGCATTCGAATCTTGCTCTTTCCCTGCATTTTTCTCTATGCTGAAACTCGTAGAAAAGGCGTAACTATTCGTTCTATATCATGAAGTTGTTATCACACCAAACCGCAGCCTCAGGCAGCAAATGCTGGTTATCTATCAGCCACAACAATCGCATCAGCCACAACACGCCCCAGAATCAATGGAACCAACTTGTCATCTTGCAGTCGAGAACCAATTCTATAGATGCTCCAAAGGAGATGAACATTTACACAAGGATGTCCGCACCAAAATCTATATAGTCTTCCTGATCCGTCAAATCTGTTAAAGGGATGACACGGGATATGACAATAACAGCCCTCTGCCAATGCTCATAGCTACAGGGGCTTGCCATGCCTCAAACGGCGATGTGACGGTGCTCAAACTCTTCTACGCTTCACATCGCAGCCTCATTCATGCATGGAACAGTGGCCGTCCGCAATTGTAATGGAGCTTGCTAGCGCTTTAGAAAATGCAGATTAACCCCTAATCGCAGGATAGCTGACTTTTAGGGCTTGCTGTTCTTAATATTCCACATTTGGCAGTGGTAGTTACATAGTGGCGACATCAATGTTCGGTGAGATGTTGAAAATGAATCCTTTCCTAGAAATTTCACCTGAATTTTAGGAACGAAGTGTATTTGAAGATGAATTGTCTGCTACTCCGTGCTGGTCAGTTCCTGGAGTATGCCTCCCTCAAGTACTTTATACTCAGGACATACTCATTCCTCCCCAGATAGGGGTAAGAGTTCGAGGCCTGTGGTGTCAAATGTGTCTGATGCTATTGCCTCTAATCCTAAAAGGAATATAATTCCACTTGGGCATCCCGTTCGGATATGTGTCATTTCCCCTTTAGAAATCCTAAGGGTCCCGGTGGCATACCATCTTTGGAATCCGTGACACCAAACTACCATTTGTCGTACCCCTGGTTTGTGAAAACCCTCAATATGGGAGCTTGGATAATCTCTTTATGCGTCTTAAATCTATACTTTCCCCCTCCGTTTCCGTTCTTTTCTCTTCCTTTTACTTTCACCATCTCTGTGAGAAAGTGCTTTTATTGCCTCTTCCTTTTCTCTCTTTTTAATTTCTCTCCGTTGTGTACGAATCTATTTACACATTCGCTTCTACTATATCAAAGCGCTAGCCGCTTGTACTCATTGATTTATTTTTACTTCTGCTTCCTAGCCTCACTCTCTACGAACGATACGGGCCTTGTCCCTCTGCTTTGTCTTTCACGAACGTAATTTTTTTAAAAAAAGAAAATCGAAAGCTCCGGAAATGTTGTTTCGAAGAGTGTTAGCATCGACTGTGCTTCTGTCAACCGGAATCCAGGCACAAGTTGAAAATAAAATCATCTCTGGATGGTCAGTTGTAAAAAGACAATCTCCAGAGGGCATGGTTACAGTGCATACTGTTCAAGTTGGCAATGCAGAAGGCACTCAGAGATTCTACCCTGACTCGCTTAAGGTTGAGCCAGGCTCAATGGTCCAGTTCCAGTTCCATCCGAAGGTAACATATCCCCCTAGCCCTGGAGGGAATGATTAAGTTGAAAGGAGTTGGCAGCTAATTTATCGTTCTCTAGAACCACTCTGTCTCCCAGTCCACATGGGAACAACCATGTTCTCCCATAGGTGCATCTAATGGCTCTCATCCCGCTATCAGGTCCGGGTTTTTACCGGTTTTGCCTGATGCCGCACAAATGCCTGTGTTCACGGTTATGGTCCACGACAGCAACCCAATATGGTTGTTCTGCGGACAGACTAACCACTGCCAAAATGGCATGGTCATGGTCATAAATCCGTAGGCATTCCTTTACATCCCATCAAGAGCGAAAGCTGAAATCAAATGCAATCGCTAATATATATCGTCCTATATCTAGTCCGGAAGGAGCAGACAAGGGGATTGAAGCATTCCGGTCAGCGGCGATGTCTGGAGGCTCTGGTGGTGGTTCTCAAGGTGGTATCCCCATTCTACCACCCGGCGGTTTCGGTAACGGCGGTGTAGCACTCCCAACGGGCGGAGCTGTACCGTCAACCGCTGCTGGTACACCAACACCAACTCAGACTAGGCCACTTTCAGCCACCACCAACGCAGCACCTAAGCAGATGTCTCATGCTGCAAGTCTCTCCGGTGTATTGATTGCCGCTTTTGCAATTTTCGGACTGTAGGGGGAATTTTGTTTTCTTTTTTCTGTGTTCGAACCTGGGCTCGATGGGGAACGAGATTGGGAAAGTAACATCCCCAGTTAGTTGTTCTGTAGTTTCTTGTTCCTTTCCTTTCTCTTTCTCTTTTCTCTCAGATTAATAATCCTGTCCCCTTTTGCGTCTTATATCTCTTGACTTTTTTCTTATTCCTTCTCAGGGGTATGTGATTTTCTTATTATTTTGTGCCCCAGCGTTAAATCTGATTATCTTTTGCTTGTACAAATGCCTGCTGGCTGGTCCGCAAAATGAGCTCACACCCAAAATTGCCCCTCTGTTACATTCGAGTTTTCTTCATCTGCTGTTTAGGTGTGCGTATGATAGAACATTGAAAATAGTAGCAAAATAAATATTATTGAAAAGGAATCCTCAATCTCGGCCATCAAACTTCGGATCGTTTCAGCCTTGTCTAGCAGTGTTTGACAAAATACTGCGGCTAGGGGCTGCAGAAGGACTAACCAACTTAAGTTAAACTACAAAGGTTAGCCGAACCTTCGTGTCAAACCTTCCCATGCAAAAAGTTAAAAGACGCGATGTCCCCCAACCAACAAACACGCGATCTCAACGGGAATATCTCGATATTAGCGGGGTTAGAATTGGAATGTGCATTGGTCTGCCTAGACATACAGACATGTGAAAGTATGTCCATCTACTATTTCGTCCCACAGCAATGAATGACACCATAACTTCCCTGCTCACGGAGCACTTCAGCTACACCCCACTGGTAAGCTTCCCTCCACCCCATCACACTGGCCGATAAAGTAACTTACATTGTATGTTATGTCCCAGTCTCTCATCGACGACATAATAAACTCCATAAACAACCTCATCTACCAAGCCATCTCCAGCCTGGAGGAGGGTCTTTTAAATGCCCCGCCAGAACGTCTGGGATTCTCACACACAGCAGACTCTATTCCTGACACAGATGATGATGGCAACATACAGTACCCCGAGGCCCGGCTGGAGATAGAAAACGGGCTGCACCAGCTGGAGACGCTGCTTGAGGCGACAGTGGATAAAGCGTTTGATAAATTTGAGATTTACGTACTGCGCAATATCTTGACGGTACCCCAAGATTTGCTGGGATGGATCCGCCTGTCGCATTATGAGGTAGGACGACGGAATTAGCGTTAGAATCGCCAAAGCTGCCGTTTTTACCATTCATGCAAAGCTATAGGATATTGTTTACTGGATACTCGCTAACGATTGTGGAATGTTTCTCATCATAGAAGCTCTCTCTCACACCCATTCCTCCCAACGCCCCAACCCTAGAATCCATAACCCTTCAACGCTACAAGCTACGTGAGAACCGAAAACTGCAGCGCGCACTGAAACAAGAATCCGACCGCAATGAAGCCATAATTGCACAACTCCGCTCAGTCCTGTCAAAAGGCAGCCACTCAGCTTCCACAGAAGAAAAGCAGGTAACAACCACAGCCACAGATACATTGACTACGACGAAAATCCCAGAAAAACCCTCGATTCCAACCACAGATGCCCCCGATCTCTCCTTCCTCGTTACCGATCCCACCGCCCGACGCCTGCGAATTGGTGACGCCGCAGACCCATCACGAGCCCCCATCACAACCAACACAACATTCATACTCTCCCAACTCCCCGCACTACGGATAATGCTTGCACAACTCCGGCCGAAATTATCGACGTTGCCCAAGTCTGTGGATCAGATGGGACTAGATCCGAAGCGTGAGGAGAGAATGGAGTACATTGAGAGTCGGACGCGATTGCATCTGGAGCGGAATGGGGAGCTGAGGGCTGGGAATGAGCATGGTGTGGTAGTTGCTGGGCGGAGGATTGACGGGGAAGAAGCACAGGCGTTAGAAGGAGTGGTGGAGATGTTGGAAAGCGGTTGACTGGCGTACTGTGCGGGTGATTGAGATCGAATCTGTGAAATGGGATTATTCAAGAGCTTTTCATTTTAACTACTTTGTACTAGTTTCATTCACTTCGGGTTCTCCTTTTTGGAGTTTGCGGGAACTGCGTGATTTTACCTTCAACACAGCGTAATGTTTATGTTATATGCTTTGGGCCCACTGAAAGAGGTTTAGAAGGGTTTTTTTCAGGGCGGATCGAGAAAAGGGGGTGGGTATGATATTTTACCATATGCGTATGATGCCTCTTTTACGAAATAGGATGTCACGAGTGCCTCTGAGCCTAGGAAATTGCCGGCCCCTGCGGAAAATGGATTATAACGATTCGGTATAATTCAGGATCCAAGCAGTGGACTGGAACTGGTACATTTATCTCTTTCGGATTGTTGACGCCGCCAGCCACCCATACATCGCGCAGGTTGTGTGTCAGCTTGATGTAGCTCAAACCTTGATGCAGAGAGTGTTGCCTTGACCTGAACCTAGTTGATAACTGCCCAGCTTCAAATTAAAGTTATTTTTCAATCTTTAACAAGTTGCTTCAGTGCATTGCCCAATGTGTTTAATATTATGACAATAAGAACCCAGCTGTCTAGGAAATTACCGTCCAACAAGATACAATTTAGACCTGCATAAAGGGGCGTAGAATAAGACGAGGTTGGGGTAAGATGGAGGGGAATACATGTTTTTATTTCATTCAGTTATAGAACACTCAATCCCATGTTTCTTCTCTGCACTGCTTTGATACGTTTAGGGAGATTTACTGGTACGTTTAACAGTGTAAACAATTTCGGAGATGTGATGTGCTACTTACTGCATGTTGAGTGTATAACCCGGATGGATGCTGGGATGTTGAACAATTTTGACGCCGAGACCCACAATATAGAAATGAAGACGCGAGCACAGAGTGTTCATAGTCAGGTTATCTTCTGAATCCCCAGCAAAAATAATAAGGCACACGCCAATCCTAGGGATAGAACAGGAAGTTGAAGTGTCAAATATATCATGGATGTACTGGATGTACAGTACAGGTTATCAAGCCTTCAACTCGAAGCGCGGCTCCCAGGGCCTTAATTCCATCGGTGATTTCATAGATTCGGCATAAACAATAAAAACCGGGGTAGGCTATTTATAGAACCAAACTTCCTCTGCGCTAACTAACTGGGTAACTAACCCAACCAAGCTTAGTCATACCATGGCCAACCTTATCTCAGCCTTCACCCAATCACTTCGATGTTCCTGGCGCTGGTTTCCAACTCGCAACCACTTGGAACCTCAGGAGCCAGCACTCAGGAGTCAACGGAGGCGCCTTATCAGTTGCTTGATGCAACCCAGCAGTTGTGCTGCTTGTGCAATCGTTGGATACCGGCGCCAGCAGCACTGACGAATCAAATGTGTATCGCTCCCTTGCAGCCCTGCTCTGGAGAGGTCCAAAGAAAGGATTGGATATGCAATTTGATTGGCCGTGGTGACTAGTGCACAAAACGCAGCCTGCCGCCGCGATGGAGACTGGGGAATCTGAATCTTCCCAATTAGATGCGCTGCTCTTCTGCTTCTTCAATCTGATGCAGCCAACGTCATGCGTTATGCGCGCAGATCTGCAGGAACCAGCACCAATGGCTGACTGGGAATCAAGATCATGAATTGTCAAAGTTCCTCTTGTATTTTCCGCCGAGGTACCGGGGCCGTGATATGTATTTCATGTCACATACATGGAGATCCTTTGGCGCCGACGAGAGGCTGCAGCAGATTAAAGAATAAAAACGTATTGTGGCCCATCTCTCTCACGTTCTAGTTTTCTATTTTTTCCTGATTTCCGCTTCACCCATATACTTGGTGGTTCTTGAGTTTCCGTATTTGTTTCCCTTCTTTTTTTTTGGAGCTGCGCTTTATCAGGCTGTGCCTCCTCTGTTCATTTAGTCTTTCGTTAGTTGATCTACCTATCCATTTTTCTTTCGTCCCTATATACGAACCAAGCTGCTTTTCGATCGGAATCGCTGAGAACATATTTGTGCAGAGTGATATGTGCTTATCGAGACGATTACTCCTAATTCCGCAGAACCCGCCTCTCATTTGAGCTGAACACAAGTGGTGCGAACAAGGTCACCCTCGTTCTATTCGTTCATTGATTCCAATTTACCTTCTCCCATAACAATGTCTCCATCATCATTCGTTGGTTCCAATCACGGCTCACAGGCCACCACCCTATCTGCCTCTGACGAAGACGAATCGATCTATCTCTCCCGCACCAAAATCTTCCACTGGATCCGAACTTGCATCTCTGGTCTTATCTTCGCGGTTGCCGTAGCCGTAATTGGCTGCGAAGCTCGCTCCCTTCGCTTTTATCAGGAAACCAGCCCATTCAAGGAATGGGGGCTCGTCCTGTGGCCGGAGCAGCTTGATCTGCGTCCAACTACGGCCCTGATTGCTTGCGGCAGTATCATTGCCGTTCTCACCCTCGCGTATCTTATCATGGCTTCCCTTCCATCTGTAGGTGCACCACACCATATTGCAGCTTTTCCTCATTTACCATTCCAGGACATCAACACCGGTTCCAACAGCTAACTCCAGCACACCTACAGCCACACTCCCGCGTAATCCTCCTAAACGTCATAATCACCATCGTAGCACTCAGCGGCCTTATCGCTGCTATAGGCGCCATCGCCTTCACTTCAACCGTTACTGACCCGCGCATGAACAACGGTGACAATGTCGGCGAGACCATCCGCACCTGGACCTGCAAGTGGGGATTCCCGAGCGGAGTGGACACAGATGGTAAGCCGGTCGATGCCACGGACGCCTTTGGTCGGCTGTGCAGGGAGACTCATACTTCCTTCTCGCTTATGTGTGTGTTGATTGTGCTTCAGGCGATTTTGGGTGTGGCTGCTGCTTTCGGTTGGTGGATGGAATTTGGGATGGAGAGGAAGCGCGGTGTTGGAGCGGTGGAAACTGGAAATGGGGCTGGGGTTGGGAAACAGTCTTTGTGATAGGGCAGTTGGGGTGGAGAGGGTTATTATTTCCATCTGGCTGGCGCCAGCTGTTGATCGGGTCATGCCTTACGGGTTTTTTTGTTTATTTTTCTTGGATGGTTAGTTGCGCGGAGAAGCTCCTGGTTTCGTTCTCATTTACTATGACATGCTACAGTTTCATCCTTTTTCTTTTCTTCTTTTTCTTTTTTTAAAATGTTGGTTTCATTTTTAATGTATTTGGAGTTTGAGTTTGTTTTTACTTGAAAGTATGGGAATAAGTAGATTGAATTTAGTATCATCATTTCTTGAAAGTCAATAAAAATTTTCAAACAAAATCTTGAGTTCTCAGTATTATATATATACATATTCATTTCATATATGAAAACATAACAACTGATTATTCTTTTATATGATGAGCTAATCACTGAGCCAATAGCTGTTACGGAGCAGCTGCTTGTGATATAGATTAAGGTTGATCCGCTCTGATCCTCAACCTCTTCATATTCAGTTGCTTTTTCATTTCACATTCTAATCCCCAGTTTAGTATTCTCGTTGCAGGCTACTTAATTAGATAGATGAATTGAAGCTTTGTCTTGTTATCATCTAGACTAAGCCTGACAATAACTAACACATATGAAAACAAAAAGAAGTTATTAAAGAAAAAAAAAGAAAAGATAAATCATATAAAGATTAAGCTTTATATATAGTAGAAAACAAGCTTATATATTTTCAATTTTACAAAATTAGTAAAAATAATCAAAATAATAGAAATTATAAAATAAAATAAAAGAAAAATACTAAAGATAAAAAATAATAGTTTAAAAATAGTAATAATAGATCAATAAAAATATAAAAAATAAAGTAATATTTAAATTTAATATCTATATATTATATAATTTATATAAAGATTTTATTTAAGTTTGAAATTTATTCTCTAAATATAATTTTTATTTCTTTATAAAATTAATTAAAACTTTTTATTAACTTAATATTAAAAATATATATTTAATTAATTAATAAGTACTTTTCTTTAAAATTTTTTTTAAATATTTTTATTTAAAGAGTAGTTTAATAAAATATTATTTAAACTTATAATTAAATTATAAAAATTATATTTATCTAAATTTATAAAGTTTTTATATCTTTTTATATAGAATTTAAAGTAGTTATAATTAAATTTCAATTGTATTATAGACAAAAAAGTTTTTTTATACTTTATTAATGAAGATTTTCACTTTGATTTTATTTTATATCTTGCATATTGATTATTTTTTGTCTTTTTCTCAAAGCTCTGTTTATTTATTATGACATAATCACTTAGACCTACCAGGTCACGTGTCTCTTCAATTAAATTGACTTGAAACATCATTCATCGATATTGTTTCTCTTCACGGGTCATTATTTTAATCAGGAACTTAGTTTGTCCCTTCTTACAACCACGAAATCATATGAGATGAAGCTTGTATAGCATTTTATTAAATACATACTGACGTATCAACACTACGATTAGCTTTTATTTAGTCAACTTTGCTGGGCCCTTTCGCGAATTAGTCTTGACCAGCGATTCTATTACTAAATATTTGACAGACTATGGCACCCCCGGCGATTCCAACGGGCACTCAGGGCGGCGCGATGGCGGTAACTCCAGGAGACGCTCAAAATGTGATGCGGGTGTCAACCACAGGCAGAGAATATGAGCTTGAAGAAGAGGAGGAAGAGTATAACTCCGATGATGATACTGATTTTGATGTTAACGCGCCGGCTACAGATGACGATGAGGACGAAGACAGGGAAGGGGATGAAATTATAGAGGGGGCTGATCGTGATCGACCTAGCAAAAGGCGGAAACTATCACCCGGTGCAGATGATGGTGATCTCGTGATGGATGCCGGCTTCGATTCAGGTGATGAGATTACTATACGGGCCGGGAAGGAAATGATGGAGAAAGCGAGGAGGAAAGAGATAGAGAAGAAGACAGGGAAAAAGGGCAACAATATAACGAAACTAGACAGTGATGAAGATGACGCGGATGAGTTTGAGATTGATGATGACGTTGGTGGTGTGGGTGGATTCGTGAGAACGAGGGGTATGAAAATGCGCATGTAGGTATTTCATATTTCCTTGTGTGCAGGTTGTTTCTGTAGAAGATGCCTTCGTACAAGGGCTTAGTTGGCTCACTTTGCATTCGTTTCTTATAGGCAAGAAGAACAACGGCCCTTAGCGAGAGCTGATGGTGCCACGGTGGACGTGGATGCGCTGTGGGAACAAATGAAAACAGTTGGGCCCAGCCCCATACCTCCAAAACCCATCGGCCAAGAACCAAGAGATGGGATGACTTCAGAACGAGACAAACAGAATGACAGATCAACAACCAGAAAATCTCTACACCAAATGTTAGACCAAGCGCATCCATCGTCGAAGACGCCACAAATTCCCGCTGGCGAAGAAACCATAACCATCAAGCGAGTCTACAAATTTGCTGGCGAGGTTATAACAGAGGATAAGACTGTTCCCAAAGATTCCGCGGAGGCAAAACTTTACCTTTCCGAAGAAAAAGCTAAGAAAAACAAACAGTCTATAAGCTACAAGAAAGCGGAGAAGGACAATGACCCATATGATGGTGGTAACATTCCGCTTCGAAGACCGCTGCGTAAATACTCCCGATTCGACCCTAACCCCCCTGACATGGTCAAGAAGAGTTGGGAAAAGAACGTCGATGCCCCCGGTGGTGCTGGCGTTGGGGGCGGTGAGCAACCCAAGGGACCCAAGCTGAATACTGTCATGAAATCTCAGCTTGATTGGGCCAAATATGTCGATCGGACAGGCATCAAAGATGAACTTGACGTGCACAGCAAGGCTAAGGAGGGATACCTGAGCCGGATGGACTTCTTGAATCGCGTGGATGCGAAGAGAGAAGAAGAGCGGCGCAATGCAAGGTTGAAGAATTTATGACTCTTGCAACAAGAACTGAGAATTAATGTCAATGGTTACAGTTGTTACTCTCTTGACATCGGCTGATAGGTTGAAGACGCTGAAAACCAAACTTACCTGGTAAACAAAATGCAAGCTTGTTAAGATCCTTCAGCGTAACTACCATATACTCCTTATACCGACATTTCAGTATATCTCTCTCGCTTAAGCCTCTTTCATTCCATTTACTGTCAATATATGTCACAACATGAACAGGCCCATACAGCCGCTTTTCCTGGGGTGCCTCGCTATGCCGTTCGTTTACCCTTTCTTTTTATCCAGGTCCCAAAAGCAATATATCTACTGTATGCAATGGTATTGCCATCACAGAAAAACTCGACACAATATTTTTTTTGCGGATGATGGAGATGTATTCCACCATTGGCATGTATCCATCATGACGGAGCGGAGAAGGGGCTGCCGCAATTGATAACATTGGCCTCTGGCATTTTGTGGGACCGAAATGTATGCTCAGGTCATGGGGTCAACCAGCTGTAAAAGGTGATAGAACTAGTGGTATGTTAGTTGGGACCAATATTCTGCTTCCATTTTCTATTTTTCTCAAACTGATACGTTTTGTTCTCCTAGCAAACCAACTAGTTGGCAAAGAGGTCGTTCCGGAGCATGGTCATCAATCAAAGTGAGCTTGCTGTAGATGAAAATACACGTTGAGGAAGACGTTTCTAATCCCCCCCTGCAACAATCAGTCCCGCTCCGTTTCCTCCCCAGCCCGCTTGTGGCCTATTATTACTCCCTGCACGTCGCATGGAAATTAATCGGGCCATTCTCCTCCACAGCCACACGCGCTTCCCCGTCTCCTCGTCAATGAAACTGTGGCGTAGTCCAATACCTCTCACTGGATTGGATTTCCACTCCCTGTTTCCAAAAAAAAAAAAAAGTGGTGAGGGGTGGGGATAAATATATATTGATCGAAGCGCTCGCTGCCTCCATGATATGGTTGTTTTTGGACAAAATTCTAAAATGTTATATGATGGTGAAAGACCTCTCCACCAGCCTCTTCAGGCCGCCCTAGGCAGACGGACAGGCGTTGGAATCTGTGTGGACGAAGCTGGGGATGAGACGCCCTGATCGGACCGAAAAGCCTGTTGCTTTCAAATGCCTTTCGGGGAGATTTTGGGGACGGTTGCGATCATGGTATTGGATACATTCATATACATATCAATACATAATTGCTGGCAGAGGATTACTATGCAATGGAAATCCCATCCGTTTGTACCACTCTTGTTACGGAAGCAGACTTGATTCTGTATCAATTGAGGGTGCCAACGATTGCCTTCATCCTTTTTATGGGGAGACCCTCAACCGCCCGAGAAATGCTATCGGCTCCTTGGCAACTACATCAACCTACGTTATCCAAGAAGACTTCTTGTCTTAAGGACATACAGGCCTGACGAGGTCATTCCACGAGAACCTCGAGGGGCCAAAGGCCGTTTGGGGTGATATCACGGTGTCCCAGCCCTATCATCTTCTCCTTCAACTCCATGGCCTTCGATGAATGTCAACTTCAACTAATTTTTCATTTGATATCAAGAAACATCCATCTATTCATTCACTCATTAAAGTGTTTCACTACTTACACTCATGGGTGATCTATATCAAATTGCCCCCAAAGCTCAATCGAACTAAATCGAATACATGCATGCATGGGACTCACAATCGAATAAACTGCTAAAACAACCGGAATCAAAATTCTGTGCTAACCATGCCGAAAGCCATCGTTGATGGATTAAAAAGGAGATAGAAGATTATTTGGGTATAGTAAAAGAGAATAATTTTATACCATTTGCGTTGTGCATACAGCAATATTGGGGTTCTCCCAACCTCGATCATTTCACCTGGAATATCAATTCCAAATATGTCACCAAGTCTACCTGCTGCTATTCAAGTACACCATGAGGGGCACCTGTTATCGCATATGGACATGTTTTTCAGTGTCATTATTGGCTTCCAGACACCGAACTGGCCGCCCATCTGGAGTTAAGTCCCCCCGGAAGTCTGGATCATACTCTGAACTTGCCTCATCCAGCGTTGCTACGTAGCGGTTTCGACCTCCCTTTTTTCCATGGGTTGTGGCGTAATGCACGTTGAGGTTGTCATTTCTTGAAAAGCTCCTGTTGCAATCGGGAACCCAGCAAACATGCGGTTTCTCATTGGTGTGGCTTTTCAGATGCCTTTTCAGGTGCTCATGTCGCTTAAATTTGCCGTTGCAGCCAGGCGCATCACATTTGAATGGTGCTGCTGGGATCTTTGATGGGATACTTTCAAGGCCATGGCTGCGTTTTCGCTGGGGTCTTATTTGACCTATTGATTCTGTGGACGATACCTGTGTTTGTTGCCCGGGACTTGGGGAATGTTCTGGGGACTCGTAGTATCCGGTGCTGTTGTATCCCCATGAGCATTCCTTAGATCCACTTACTTGGGCTAGTGGTTTTGGAATGTCTATTCCAGTGTACGTCGTCTCAGATATTGCAGTGTTCCCAGTCCCCCCCACGCCCGAACAATATCCAGCTGAAGCTAGTCCTAATGCAGGTGCAACTCCTGGTACTTCATCCGCCAGCGGTGTTCGCCATTGGACACCACGTCCTTCTAGATCGCATGATGGATTGTTAGGAGATATGACAGCACCTTCGTATGCAAGGTCATAGCATACGCGTACAGATTGCGGATTTTGAGATGCCGGATGTGGCAAATTCTCGCCGTGAAGAATTCGGTTATGACCTCGCAAGATACCGGCTACCCCAGCATCACGCTGCTGAATCGTGCCATTGTGCTCTATACTAGGCGAACAATTCCAGAAACCGTGCATAGCAGCGGAGCTTGGAAATCGATTCACGATCGTTTCATCAGTTGTTATGGATCCGCAAGCCGGGTGACCAACACTTAACGATCCTCTCTGATCCGTTGGCCAGTGTTGCGTTCCCGGGCTATTAGACGCGGAAAAGCGCTCTCCATACGAGTGTTCGTTTGTCAGTTCCACATACGCCCGCTGGTCCGAGCTTGTGGAATGTTTGGAGGGAGGGTTTCGAGGAACGAATCCTGGTATTCCAGGCCGGTACGCCCTTGTGCTAGTTGGGAGGTGTTTACCACTCATACTGGACCTGTTATCAGGAAAATGACGTCAGATATCTACTCTTTCATGGTGACGGGTTTAAATGTGACTTACGTATTTGCAATGATCTTGAATGTCCTCGCCATACATTAGACAAATTCGGCTTCTGGAAATATTCAAATTCAATAGCCGAAAAGCCACAATGTTGGGAGAAATCAATGATAGCCAAACACTAAATTATATGTTAGCCTCGGAGTTATGGTCCCAAAACTACTTATATTACATATTGTAAGTCTCTGAGTCTTTGCCCACCAGGACAAATACTTACATTTAGCTATTTGTTTCTTTTTATCCGAAAGACACTGGAATTAACTTCGTATGATATCCGCCCACAGGACTCGGTGCTGGTGTATGAACCCGGAGTGGAGTGAGTTAGAAATAGTATTCACAGAACATAGCTGCAAAGAGCTCCAATTATGTATGCCAAATCCATGATGAATGACGCGCTGAACGCACACTCTGGCCAAGTCGCCTCATTGCTACAAATGTGAGAAGTCCCAAAGCTTAATAGTGCTCGACAGCCTCGACTTTTCATAATCTTCATGAGGAATTAGAGACCGCCTCCCGCTCCGTTTTGCGGCTACCAGCATTCAATCTTCCTATGAATCTACACAAGATGTCTACACTACAGGCTCACCCGGCATGAGGGGATCTACTCACCTTTTTTATTTCATTTTGTTTATTTATTTTTGGAAGTCGTCGAATATTAACTGTAGCCGACGTGTCAGGTTTGGAACCTCTTCTCGTTCCGTATCAACAGAGAGTCGTTTCAAGTATTTACCAACAGGATTTGACTACGATGCTACATATCCCATCAAAACCGCACAATCAAACAAGCTAGACTCGTTCAGAACGGGTGCAGACGGGTGGCTTCTCGGAACTTCTACTCGACAACGCTTGCAGCTTGATCCCATAACCTTGGGCGGAGGGATGTTAGTTTCGAGATCTTCCCGTCACCAGCTTGAATGCCTGCTTCGCCAATCATCTGCACTCGAAAACCAGTATCTACCCCACGGGTCGTTCCCACAGAAGGCTCTCCGGATTCCCAGGGTATCCTTGGGACTGTGGCGTAGTCGAGCCCCTTTTCGATGCGTTAAGGGCGCGTCACAATTACTTTATTATTCTTTTGTCAACCCCGCATAAAAATTATTACCTTGTCAGTGGTAGTCGAAAATTTGACGGCATAACTGGCTCACAACAAAATCCCCATGGTTGGTTTATAAGAACATCTTTCTAAAACCTACTTATGATATCCGCTATTGTCTAAGATCCCTGTTTGCATCGATATGTTATTGAGCTGCGGCCAGTTTCAATACCTTAGTGCAGCCCAGATACTAAACATGACTATGAAGCATGAATGCATTTATTTCGTTCGTCAGTCAGTGATATCATTAAATGTTGGTTTGCTGCGGCTCTGGTTCCGAGATTTTACACTCTATGAAATCCAATCTTTATAGGTCAAATGCATAGTGCACATAGCATGTCCACTTCATATATTCCGAATCAGCCAGTCCTGTGGCTATCACCAATTAACTACCCGCTACGATGCACATCAGTTCCTTGCAATCCCAAACATGCCCCAAGCATGAACCACAATTTGTTGGTAGACCATTGACTTTCTAATCAAATGTTCGATCCCCAAAAATTCGACTAAACAGGTCTGAAATTGAGAGGGGTCTATAAGTTGGCGATATGTATGGTAGGTTATGGGGATGGTAAATCGTGCAGTATTCATCATGCCTTCTTATGACATGTGTGAAGTTTCTCTTCCTTGACTAATCACACGGTTCTTATTGCTCAAGCCATCTGCTCTACCTGCAGAACGATACGATTTCGAGTAACTCATTTCCGAGGGGACGACGACAGCCTCCCTTAGACCATATCCAGGCGACCTCCACAAATGAAAATTAGTCGAGTGCAATAAGTTGCTTCTAGTTCCGCACGAATAAGCATCCTGAAGGACTTGGTTGGCATGCTGCACATCTTGGCCTCGAATTTGGGTCTATGGGGTGGGTGATCCACTTGTGAGCCTTTCGAGAGCTTTATGTTTTTCTCAGCCACCTGGACGGAGTGGACAGGCCCCAATAAAATCCAGACATGCACTTCACGTTTGCAGATTGGGATCATAAGTACTCAGTTCTTGACTAAGAATATAAATTCTAGAGATCCATAAGAGGTTAATGAACCGGAGGAGCTGATCGTATGCTGTTTTTCATTTGACGGTACCTTTTTATTATGGGGTGTTGTGCTGTAAGTTATCAATTTCTCTTCTTTTTTTTCAATTTTTTTTTATCCAATAGCTTGTTGTCATTGACTTGCGTTGCAGTCTCACCGACGCAAAAGATTGAGATCACGAATCAAACTCCAATATCCCTGCTCAAAATATGGGGCCATTTAATTTCCATTGCTTCTAATCCGTTTGCGCAGTTAGATCATAGTTCAATAAAAAACACCAGGCTGAACGACCCTCCAGACGTCAAATCCATCCCATATACAACCTTTTGTGTCACTTTTCTTATTTCAAGGAACACCACAGGTATTCATATCCTGAGCTTCTAAAATTACTACCTACAAGGGTTTTCATTATTAATCTCCTCCCTGGCCAATGAATGTTAACGTTGCGAACCCAGGAGTTCATGGACCCCTTGGATATATCTTCGTTCTCCACTAAACCATTGAGAAGACCTCCCGCTTCCATAAAAGGCTACAGGGCAAACTCAGAAGAACAGTCCAATGGTAGCCATGTGCCTCTCCGGTCATAGCAAGTATGGGTTTACGCTTCCCTGTATTCCTTGGGCCCCTTTACTTTGTTCAACCCTTATCTTCCCTGGGCGCCAGCCAATCCCGAATTTATAGTACCATTCCACCTTTCCACTTCACTGCATTGGAAGCTGCAGAGAACGGAGAAAAGAGCCATAGTTTGTGGAAATGGCCTTGGTTGACGTTGAAGTTTAACAGCAGAGAATTATTACGGTTAAACCCACTACCACGCAACTCAGATCTTCAGTTGTCGACTAGTACCCGGATGTCTTCAGCCTGCCCGTATAACTATAGGAACATAGAAATCCCTTTGAGAAGAGGGGCTCGCGAGAACGAGGCAAACATTCATCCAGAAGATTGTAAAAAGGACATGAGACAAACTCCGAATTCTCAATAAATGTGGAGAATGACAGTTTCGTGGACTTGTGAACCATAGATTGAGGTGATTTTCAAGATGCGAAATGCAGAAAGTCAGCTTTTACATTCAAACAATAGTTATGGCATTCATTGTGGTTCAAAAGCATCTTCAAAGCCTCGAATAACTAGCTCTATTTCCCCTCTAAGGGAAAAGGATGGTAGCATCCCATTCCACCGTCATTATCAACTTAACAAGCGCGCAATTCTGAGTTGCTGCATGCTATCTAGGTAATTTGGACCAATGATGGCAAGTACCATGGCTTTTATCCCACAGACCAAAGATCTGGCTTCTGCAAAAGCGGGTGCAGGTTTGGCTCCCGCATCCACGAACGGACTCTGTGCCGAACGCAAACGCATGCAGGACGCGTGCCCCCGCATCAGACCCTAAAACATGACCAATCGAAGCGATCCCATCAGACACAGCGACGCAGCCGGTCGGAAAAAGAGATCTTCACGCGAGAATCGGATGAACATCGATTCTGAATCGGTTCGCAAGAAAGCCATTAACTCCGCTGTTACTGGCAGACACCCCAGGACTCCTGGAGTAGTTCCTTCAGACAGCCTTCAGAATTTCTCCTCAAAACCTCCAATTGAGACTTGAATCCATTTCAGTATGTTTGCTTCGGCACCGTTATGTTCGGTTGGAGCAAACCAGCTGGGTTGTGATAATACATAGCCTCACCCATTCAATAATTTTCTTGCTACCCTTCCCAAACCTAATTTATTTTGTCATATTCGAAGGGAGTTAGTTCTATCAGTTGCGCAACTCCTACATATACCCGTAAGTTTTAGGTTTTCTGCCCTCCAATCCACCAAAGCATCTCCTTTTCATTCGTCAGCTGTCGCAGCGTCTAATTTTATCACAAATTTCATTCAATTCAACGCATGAACAATCAAGTAACTACCATGAAGTCTAAATTCATCTACTAGACCGGAACCTGAAAACTACTTTACAGCGCCTTATTGGGTTCGACAGCAATCCGCGATTCGGCCCTCCTAGGCACGCCCATAAAAGAGGGCCATTTGAGATGCAGAACATCTGCCCTTGTTACACGATTTCATTGAATTTCCCTACAAGTCATCCGTGTGCAGTCCGGTTGGGGATGAGGTATGAGCATTTTGGTACAGGACTGTGGGGGTTAATTGGAAATGGGCCCTAAATCCTGACTAGGACTGCAAGCGGCAAGGTGATCAATTTCTCAGAGCCAGAGCGTAGTCAGGCATGATGATACTTGCAAAACAGTTCGCCAGTATCCATCTATCTAACCCCTCAGAAGTGCCCCTTGCATCAACCGACGACGCCAATAATAAATTCCCTTTGCATCAAAAATTATTCCTCGTAGTTAACTAGGTTTGGATATTTCAACCGAAACTTAAAATGTCCTACCTCTACGAAAAAGAATCCTGGGCGAGTCCCTTTGGAAGCACGATAATATTGGAAACTACCCGCAAAGGTATCCAAAAGGTTGATTCAGAAAATAATATCATTGGTTATCATTTAGATAGAAGCTAGGTATGAGAGAAACTCTTCCATGTAAAACGTAAAAGTCGTATAGAAATCAGATAGAAAGGGAAATAAATCGGAGCACACAATAAGACCAGGTCATTGCTTAAGATACAGAAAGCCAACAACCTATCTAAACCAACCCTCTGAAGATCAGATTGGATACACCATTCAAACATTAATGACCGTGGACTAGGGAGATGAGTATAAAAGAAATGGTAAGTTAAAACAGCCAGAGGTATTAGCTATGAGCTCAGCCAACAAAAGCGGAAAACTGACCAAAAAAAAAAAAAGAGGGGAGGACTTGAAAGGTAGAATAATTCACAAAAAGAAGAACATAAGTCATGAGTCAATCAAATCACTTCATCCAAACCGCCTTAACCTGCCTTGCCGATAATAAATTCCGTATTATTAGCTCAACCTTAAAAAACTCCGGCCCCAGCCAGCCCACTGGTATCTGGGAAGTTTCTGAACAGGCGTAAACAAAAAAAAACAAAAGAAAAGAAAAAAGAGAAAAGAAAAGAAGAAAAAGAAAAAAAGGGAAGAAAGGAGGGGAAAGAAGGAAAGGAAGCAAGTGGAAAAGGTGGAAAGAAAGAAAACAGAAAAAGAAAATGGTAACGCCAGGCAAATCGAGACGCCTTGCTGTTCAACTAGGCACACAACGAAAACCACCCAATCATATGTGTGCATATCTCACTTGCACAGCTGACAAAGTACAAGTATGAAATAACAGAGGGGAAAAGTTATATGGTGTAGAGTGCCAATAGCATAGTTAGGAGTTTTAGGAAAGAGTGGGTGTTAGAAAGTGAAGGTGAAGAGGGTTGATGGGGAGATGAGTGGCGCGGGTTTGAGATAGATGAGGTGGAGAGAGATGGCCCGGTAAGTATTTATCTGAATGGGGTTTGTGCAAATTGTGTAAATGGCTAGTCTGAGGTAACAGCAAAAACAGAAGGGCGAGTAAAAATACACAAGCAAGAAGGCAATCTCAATTTATTTAGCCATATTATTACCCACCATCTGCTGCTGATGGTGCTGCTGTTGGAGAGCCTGCGCCTGCGCTTGAACTTGGGCTTGGACCTGAGCATGTGCTTGCGCCTGTGCTTGCGCCTGGTTCTGAGCCATTTGCGCCCGCTGTTGTTGACCCTCCCTCTTCATAATCTCAAACAAGTACTGTTTGGCAGTTTTATCCACTTGTTCCTGAAACTGTTGGCGAATGTTTTCAGGCCAGCCAGTCATGTGGCCATACTGCTGCGTAAATTTCGCGCGTACTTCGATTTGGACCTGTGGGAGCACACGTTGCGCATACAGAGCTCGGTAGCGGGGCTGAAGCCCTACTTGAGTTTGTGGGACGCCATTCGCTTGGGCTATAACTTGTTGCTGAGGTAGTTGTTGAGGGCTTCCTTGTTGTTGACCGTGGATAGCTTGCTGATGAGACATATGCATCTGTGCCAGCTGACTTCGAATAACATGAGCCTGATAAGCGGCCTGGCTGGGGAACTGATGTGGTTGCGGTTGATGGGGCGGCGGTTGATGGGGCTGCGGTTGATGGGGCGGCGGTTGCTGCTGCTGCTGTTGCTGTTGCTGTTGCTGCTGCAAAAAGATATTATGTTGTTGTTGTTGTTGCTGTTGTTGTTGCTGTTGTTGTTGTTGCTGTTGCTGAGCATGTTGAATATTTTGTTGCGCATGCATGCTTGCCTGAAGCTGCGCCAATTGTTGTGGATTAAGCTGCTGTCCGCCAGCCTGTAAGCTTCGTTGTAGCATGATTTTCTGCCTCTGCATTATGGCCTGTTGCTGCTGTTGAGGAGTCATCATCACCCCATTCATCTGAGGATTAGCCATGATGGCATGGCTCATGACCGGAGTATGAGCCATGGTAGAAGCGTTCGGGCTTGCGTGCGTCATTCGCTGCGTAGGGGTGGCGTTGCGCATCGTTGGAGTGGCATGAGACATAGCTGGTGTCCCATGTGGCATTTGTGGGGTCCCGTGTCTACTGGGACCTTGTTGACTTCGGCTAGCAGTCATTGGATGCCCCATGACGGCTGGATGGCTATGTTGTACACCAGATGTAACTTGGAGAGGGCTTCCTGCTCCTTGAGCAGAACTCGTCATAGCGATTGGCATTCCTTGGTTCATCTGCGCGCCCATCAAAGTTCCTGCCAATGGAGATGAGCTATGTGGGGTTGAATGCCGCACGACTGGAGATGATTGTTGACCCTGCGACGCTGGAATCATCTGCTGAGGCTGTGGTTTATGCGGCGTGCTCATAGCAGGATTTCCTCGGGATTGAGGTCGCCGATTCTGCGCAGCTGCAGCTGCAACTTGGGCCTGTACCTGAGCATGCTGTGCTGCTGCTGCTGCTGCTGCCGCCGCCGCCGCCGCCTGTTGTCTTCTGTTGTCTTCTCTGCTTTGTTCCTCAGCCAATCGTTGCTCATTAGCACGTCGCTTCTCCCTCTCAGCCTCTTGTTGTAATCTTTTCGCATGGTCTTGCTGCAGCTTCTTCTCGTGTTCAAGTTTAGCTTTCTCTTCATGTTCCAGGCGAATTTTCTCGAGGGTTTTGAATCTCGAAAATCTGGGTTCAAACGGAGCTGCGCCACTTTCATCATCGACATTAGGTGCTTTGGCACCCCCGCCATTGCCAGAAGTAGTTGGGCCCAACCTCTCATCCATGATAAGCATAAATCTCTCCTCTTCAGCAGCCAATGCTTCATCGGCCGCCAATTCTGCTACGGTCCGTCTTCGGGTCTTTGGTGAGGGGGGTTTGCTGCGATGCAGAGGGTCCTCCAAAAACTTGAGAAGATTCGCACTCGCTGCCAACCCATCAACTGGCTCGAGATAGAGTGGCGGGGCTGTCGCGTGTATCAGCTTTGCTTCAGCTTCCAAGAGTTCCGATGGTTCTACCATCATCTTTTGTCTCTTCGCTGGAGGCGCACGGTCCGTCACTGGAGAAGATGGCAATGCGGAGAGAGGTGTGGGTGGCTGGGGAATAGATCCGGTTCGCAATGTGGAATAAGCTTGGGACTGGCGGCGATTGACAGCTCGAGGGTCAGGGGTCATAGACAACAGAGTCAACTCTGCCAAGAGTGATTGAGGTGTGGGATGTAGCACAGTCGTAAAAACCCTAGGTTTGGGAGCTTTCTGCTTTGAAGTACCAGAATCCGTCGTATTTGCGTTGGATTCTGAAAGACCATTATTGGCTTCTGTGGACGACTGCTCGTCGGCTCTTTGGCTATTTGTGGAAGTGCCATTGGTGGTAGCATTTACACTTGACTGGTTCTGTTGTGGATATGGTACGAATGGAGAAGGGGTAACATGCTGGTTGTAATTGTGTAAAGAGAAAGGTGAGGTCTTTTCGCCGGAGGAGGAATTGGATGCAGGGTTTGGTTGGGAGGAGACAGATTTATGATCCACGACACGGACAATAAGGCAGTCTATTCACAGCATTAGCTTTAGTGCTTTAGGGTTGGCCACAGATAATACAAGTCTCACTCTCGTAGAATCTAACTCCCCCTTTCACCAGTTCTTCGATCATGTCATGCGGAACAGTACCAGCTTTGATGTGCTCGATGATGACCTTCATTTCAGAATTATATGGGAAGCTTCCATCTTGTTGATCGAACCGGAAATGAGTGGGGTGAAGATGTATAGTTAGGGACGGTGGAGATTTCGAGTACTTTTTGAGTATGTAGGAGGTTGTTTTGACTTGAAAAGGAACCAATTAGCCCGGAATTCTTACCGAAATGTCAATTGAAGACAAGATAATACTAACCATATGGTTCGGGAAACTTCTTGAGCTGCCTGCAGTCCGCAACAGGCACATCCATACCCGGGGGTTTTGTCGGGGGGGGGTGTAAACGAGTTGCAGAATCGCCGGGTTTTTGGGGCTCTTTCCTCGGGCGCGTTTGCTGGCGATTATTGGCGCCATTTACGACAGCAGCATTGGTGGGAGTAACTGCCCCTGGCTGTTTGGTGCCTGAAAAGCGATTTGTAGCAGACCCCAGGGGCGACGGGGAAGGTTGCGAAGTCCTCATGCCATTGATGCCGGTCTGAATGTAGGATGGGGCGGGTCGTTTGATTTTGTGTAAAGGGGGTTTAGTAGATACAGCAGTCGCCATGCCGGAAGACACTTCCATGCGACGGAGACAGGACGCCTGCTGCTAGCGTTCGAAAGGGACGGTTAGGACGCTGCCGACTGGACGGACAAGAATGTAGAACCCCCGGAATATTGCTCGGATAGCCGATGCGGGAGACATGTGGGAAAAGCACGGATGGACTGGGTGGCGACCGGCTCGCCCACGACGGATTCTGGAGGACAACAAAACAAACAGAACAGAGACTAGCTGGCGAGGGACATCGGGAGGGACAACTGAATGCTAAATTGTCAGGTTACAAGGCGAGTCTGATGGTGAGGATACGGTCTTGTGTTGGCTGTGGTTCAACTGTGGTTAAAAGTTGTTGTTTCCATGCCAAGATGAGGCTCTGGAATGTCACATTAGGGGGGGGGGTTGTTGCGTTCACGTGATCATCTCTACACGGATTGGACCTAGCGTGTTTCTTACTAAGCCACTTTTAACTTAACTATCAACCTCGGCATTTTACTGTTTGCCCAGGACAAAAGGATGTACGGCAGGAAGTAAAAATCGGTGGATATTGAAACATTATGAGAAAAGGTGGCTGGCATCAGGTGAAATTTGATGACAATTAATGATGAAGAGCGAACGTATAAACAACGTCTATATACAGAGTTGAATTATCCGAATGTGCAGCGTATCATTCCGCTCCAAACCTAATAAACTTCTTGAACCCCAGAGGACCCATAGCTACGACTCGGGAACTCTAAATAAATAAAACACAAACATATAAAGAAGTGAGATGGTAGGTATGAATAAATCAACATATGTAATAGATAGAAACTCGTTAATAAACAAAACAGAAAAAGTGGATATAGGTATAAACATGAAAAGGAAAGGAGTTGAAAGGCATCATGCACAGGAAATCAAACCGTATTCGTAGGAGGTGAAGAAGAAAGAAAGAAAGCAAGAAAAAAACTCAACAGCCATGGTTCAATGCGTTCAACCATTTATCAATCAATCATGGCCAGAGACCCGCCGTCTCCAATCTTCCCCTGTTCTCAATCCGTCCACCACATCAATCCGTTTGCCCAAGCCAGTAACCCCTTCTTTCTGCCACCATTTCTCGCCCTTGTCAGCAAGCGCCGACTCATCATCGCTATCTACCAAACTTCCGAGCCCGCCATCGGTGCCAACAACAATGACAACCTGTCGAACCCATCCAATGATCTGGTTGACCGCCTCGCCGTCATTTCCAGTCAGGCTTTCTTGGATATAGACAACGTCTGGAGACAGGTGTCGGAGCATATGAACGTGGCCCATTGGTGTGCTGAATGGCATAATCATTGTCTCTTTGTCGACTAGTGCTTGGGCCTGGTTACTGAGGGCTTTGAAAAGAGGTGATGCGGACTCGAACTCATCTCCAGCTGAGCAAGGTTCAACAGCTTCCAGGCCAGAGGCATCCTGGGAATTTTCCGCTGAAGCCCCATCATGGCCAATGTTGGCATAGGAAGAAGAAAGAGATGGTGTGGGGCGTGGGGAGGTTTCGGAGGTGGAACGGGGTTCCAAACCGGGGGCGTATATCAAGACAAAGATTCGTGCAGTATCGGGATCCACGTATTCGTGTAGATGGGACAGGATCGACTATTGGATTAACGCGCATTAGTTACGACCAATAAAAAAAAGTATTCCAAAAACAATATATATATATATGTTATCAGCATATGTAGGGATGAAGGAAACATACGGCATGTTCTGATATTTGTCCCCCGACACCTTCCTGCTCCCCAGGCGCACCAACCGAGGACACCACAATAGCCACAGTTTTTCTGCGCTTGGTGGGAACTGCCTGTTTCGCCGAAAGTACAGCTGGAGGAGGTAACGCCCCCGACATAGGCGGAGATCCTGCAGTAGCCAACACGCCTCTAGAATTAGCCTCCTCAGTCCATAGAGAATGGTCTTCGTAATCGCCCGAACGCGCTTCACGAATCGCACCCAACGCGCCTCCAACTACAGCTCCAGCAGCAGCCACTCCCGCCGCAACTCTTCTACTAGCACCGTCGAATAGTTGCTGCGGACTCGGTGTTCGTCGCAAAGCGCCTTGAAATCGCGATAATACGCTAGCATCTTCAGGTTGAGCTCCGTCATACACCCCCGTAGCTCTTGAAGGTCCACCTTGGGGTTGGCCGAATTCAGGCCCATGTTCAGATCCAGTTGGACGCTTGTCGTCCCCATAGTAATCTTCGTCATCCTCGTCATCGTCCCGTCGCTCACTCCATACCCAAGCAGCAAGGCTGACAGTCGCAACGCCAACGGTAATAGCAAGGGGAAGCCAGTATCCGAGAGCTGTCTTTCTGCCGGTAGTAGAACTGAACCCAGTCGGACCACCTTTTCGGCGACGACCGTCGGAAAAGCGGTTGTTTGACATGGAGGAATGGACCTCAGGATCGTTGGAATGTCTTGACTAGCAATTAATGGCAGGCAAGGTAGTTAAAGAGTAAACAGTGTAATCCGCAAACAGGATTAATACATGGAGCAAAGGAAATCACATTATAATCATCCAAGTACAATAAATCAAGGTGGAAGGGAAATAGAGAAGGTCGGAGGTTATAGAAGTGTGTTTGTTTCAACCTGTGGTTTTACTATTCGTTCCTGTTATTGAGCAGTTGTTAAACCTCGGGACGCTTTTGCGGTGTTTGCACTATTTGCCAGGTCAGATGAGGGCGGATCACGTGGCAGCTTGACCTCAATGCAAAAAATAAAAAATTGGCATAGTTAGACTTATATCAAAAGCCAAGAAATGCAAGACAGATTTTTGATATTGCATTCTCCGCCGTGATCCAGGACTGTAGATATCTGAAGTAGATAGCTAGAACAGTCGCCTGAGGTTTAATTATCATTTATCCAGATGCTGAAATATCGTCGAACAGTCCTCTACCGTCCGTATTCAGCATCGTCCTATATGAATATACAGTCCAGCCAGGACTAGTGAGAAGGAGGGGTGCAAAGAACACCACCCCGGACTGACTCCCCTAAAAGTACGCCATTGAACGGAAACTCTGCCTAAAATATCACTGAAAGCTCAGTCTACAGATAAATAGACGGCGATCATCCGGAGCTACCGGGGTCTAGGGAAGGAAGGGTGCTTATCAACAACCCACCTATTTTGCGCTGCTCCAACGATCCACTTCCAGCTCCCCTCTAGAAAGGAAGCATGCCTCATTCCAACGTTGTACCCCATACAGGGTTCCAGGCTCTCATACTCTGTGGCCCCGGTGTTTCCCTAAATACTTTTACATCTAATCCGGAGGAATTCCCTAAAGCATTGGTTCCGATTGCGAACCGCCCCATGGTCTGGTACCCCTTAGACTGGTGCTATCGCATGGGCATTACAAGTAAGTTTTGCCTTGGGTATCCTCAAGATCCATTATTTAGCAATTGGCAAATCTTTTCTTTATGTTCTCTGTGTTTCCAGCAAGTTTCACTTATGATTCCTTTTTGCATTGGGAAAAAGGAGCATGCTCAACATGTTGGAAGTTGCAATCCCTTTGACACACTGTGCTGTACGAAGCACAATCCTAGAAAAAATCTTCTCCCCTTGTTCATTGCCAGTTACTTGTATCATTTAATCCAACTGCCCCTGTTCCTATTTCTATCATTTTCAATCTGCTAACAAAAGGCCTTAGATATTACTCTGATAACTCCCAAGTCGAGCCAGCCCGTTCTTGAGGCGGCTCTGTCACAAAACCCACATCTCACATCTCTACCCTCTCCGTCTGCATCAGTTCTTGCTCCTCAAGGGCTAACCTTTACCACCGGAACTTCAGAGCTTCTCCGACTTCCTGAGGTCCAAGCATGTATTAAGTCAGACTTTATGCTTCTCCCGTGTGACCTGATATGCGACCTGGTTGGTGAATCACTTCTGGAAGCATGGATGTCAACTCAGGGATCCCTGGATGGTTCTTCAGTTGGCGAAGCATTCTCGAGTCGTGTTTCAAGTCTGGTTGGAGTTAGTGGAGAACGAAGTGGAAGAAGAGGGGGTATCGGAGTATGGTACCCTATGCCTACATCAAAGGAGGAAAAAGTTAACGGAGATGTGGCCGACTTCCTGGCTGTTTCGCCCTTGGAGGGAGATGAAACTCCAGTCGTTTATAGTGGTCCTGGCGGGAGCAGATCAGTCTGCTCCTCATTATCAAAGCTTGTGTATGCGGTGCCAATGGATACACTGAAAAACACCATAGCAGAGAAAAAAGCGTTGTTGATTAGGCATTCACTTCTCAAACGGCACGGGAGGGTAAAACTGCTGACGACCTACCGTGACGCTCACATCTACCTATTCCCGTATTGGGTGAAAGATATGGCCAAAAGAAACGAGAAATTCGAAAGCGTCAGCGAAGACTTGATAGGCTGGTGGGCAAAGGCGGAATGGCAAGAGGGTCTGGGTGAAAAGCTAGGTCTACGAGACGTCTTTTCCAACCAGGATAACGACAGCCGCGGATTTGGGGTCGGAAACCCGCATGACGAAGGGCGCGTCGAAAAAGAAATTGACCTAACAGCCATGTCCACCACAAAATCGGGCACCTACTCCAATGTGAACCCAGACGGAAGCAGCGAAACCCTCAGCCAGGCTCGACCACCCTTATCCTCCTCGCGTTCCTTCATCTTTCTACACGAAGATATCATCACCTCCACCACCTCCAAACCAAGCGTCCCAGAAAAACTTATTGTCCCCCCAATCCTCGCCTATGTGCAGCCGTTCCATCCTTCATCCCCTTTGATCCGACGTGTCGATTCCTCCGCCCTCCTCCTTTCCATTTCCCTCCGCCTCGCAAAACTCGACCCAATCAGCGAAGTAGGCCGCGAATCGGCCTCCCCCTTTGCCCACACGAACAAAATAGCCCATCCTGCCGGCATCGCGCAGCGCTGCACAGTCACCAAAGCCGACTGCCTGATCGCCGAAAATGTGACCGTGGAAGAGAAGTGCGTGATCAAGGAGTGCGTTGTTGGCGCCAACTGCCACATTGCCACGGGGGCGCGGTTGACACGCTGTCTGCTGATGGATGGGGTGGTGGTTGGTGAGCGGTGTCAGTTGACTGGGTGCATTATTGGGCGGCGCAGCAAGATTGGGCGCGAGTCTGTGCTGAAGGATTGCGAGGTGCAGGATGGTAATGTGGTGCCGGAGGAGACGGAAGCGAGTGGGGAGAAGTTTATGGTGTTTGAGGGGTTGGATGAAGATATGGATACTATGGAGATGGAGATGGATGATGGTGATGAGGATGAGGATGGGGTGGGGAGATTTTGAGCTGCAGCTCTAATGACTTAATGAAAGAATTTGCAGGACGGATGGATGGATGGCGGGAGGATAGCTATTTCCGGCTTTATAGCAAAATATGAAGTGCAACGAATTAACAATGGATAGATAATACATGCATCGAAATGAAACTCCACCCAAAGGCGATCGATCTATTTGTCTTGTTGCTCGTTTTTAATTTGAGCTACTTAGATATATCATCTTCCAGATGTCTTCACGCAGGTTATTTAAAAACAGTAGAATTTGAACGTAACATTACAACTAGCATTCGTAACCATCACCCTCTTGAAGACCTTTTTAGAAGAAATCCCGCACACATCCCTCGTCGACACTGCCTTCAAACGCAGATATCATCCACCCTTTTGGGCAAACAATGTAATCTCCCTTTCCCCTTCCGTGATATTTTAATAGATACGTGAACTTCAGGTCATAAGAAAATCGAATACATCGATAGCAAACAAAAAAGCAAAACAAGTATCTGAACTTGCACTATGGCAGCCTGCCTCCCATTGTTTCAAGGTTGAAACTCCCTTGAAATTGATTGGAAAGAGAGGCAGAGGTAACCAGACCACACATCAAAAAGCCATTGGTAGATGAACACGAGTCTGCGATATGCCGTCTGGCACTAGGTAGGATTTCCCCAAGATTTCCGTGGTGATGGTGCAACAGGAACAAACACACAGTGTCGAACAAGTGTACCGTTTTCTCTGATGAAGAGAAGCCAAACAATTGAAACAGAAAAGCTGAAATAAAAAAGAGAGCAAAGAAAAATATACCTATACTTTTCTGTCCTTTCAAACAACCCGTAGGAAAGAAACTGAAAATCCAGGAAGTTTATTAACCATAGCACTGAACTTGGACGCTGGTAAGTTCGGTATCATGGCAGACAGTTTATGAGCATCTTCAGATACTTCTTCTTCCTGGATTGGTGGAGAAAAGTATGTGTTTTCGCTTGCGAGGGGCTTTTGTTTCCGTTTCCTCCTTCATCAATGGCAGGTTTCTTGCCTACCCGCATTTATGACCTCGTAATTCGACAGGAATATTCTTTCTCGATTGAAGGCGTAGATTTTTTCTGAAGATCCCTAGCCTTTCTAGCGGATAGATTTCGCAAGGAACGGTTTCGTGAAAGCAATGGTTTTTTGTTCCGAGAGGATTTTGAAGGTGGGATTCGCAGGAGACGCCTCTGAGATCATGTCATTCTCCAAATTGGTGATACCTACCTGGTGACATGGCCCCAGAGGCAACAATGGGTCTGGTAAAAGGTTGTGGGGCTCATCAAAATCATACTTATCCAGCTGCAGAGGGGCCTCTTTGGGGAGATCTGGCTGAAGGATTGAAGATATAGACAATGGAAAATCGGATACATCAAAAAAATCTATTATGATGTCGGTGTCCCAGGGGAAGTTCGTGTCCAGAATCTCGAAAACACAGTCCAACGATGGCTTACCGCGAGGTGTGGGGCAAGGGGTGGTCTCTTCTTCGCGATCAGAGTGCATGACGCAAAAACCCGAGTACCCAGTATAATCACTAGTACCCAGGGTGGAAGTCGCACTCCGAACCGAAATAGGCCTATTATGGAAGGCTGTCTTGAACTCATCTTGAGTATTAGCGCTCAGATTTACAACATTCGGCAGCTCAGAATAGGCAGATTTCGGGGATTTCGAAGTGCATGTCTGAAAGACAGTCGATGGAGACCCTGATATCGAGGTTTCAAGTGTAGGACGATTTTAAGGAGTTTGTGGAAGCAGTGAAGACGAAATCCTGCTTTCTAGGGTGTCGGTGAATGGAGTTAAATACTCTTCCATCACATGCCTTAAGAGGTCGTAACTCCAGCGGCAAGCCATAATCAATGTTAATATCATCTTCCATCGTAGTTAAAATTTCCGGGTGAACTGTAGGTGTCTCACTGCAACTCTGCTGCTCGACAGAATTGGCAAATGCAACAGCAGACTGTGCGTTCTATCCAAGGGAGGGTAGGTTCTGACTTCGGTATCCACAGAGATCGCTATTTCAATTCTATTCAAAGGCAACCCGGAACTCCTGCTACACTTTGAACACGGACTCTCAACATGTTGTGATATTCCTGTTGGAATAGCACAGTCAGCTTCACAATTATTCTTACATCCTGGTCGCCACACGAGAATACTGCCACCCTGTGTAGGCACATTATGTTCCCTATAGAAACCAGCAGATACCGTTGCCTATTTGATAAACAACCCAATTCCAAAGGCCCCCTCTGGAAGATCCGGACCAGAGCACAGATTGAGATCGTGGAAGCATACTGGACGGGAATTCTGAGAAACTGCAGCTACTTGCTCTATAACTCTCAAAGAGAGGAGTTACAGAAATGACAAAAAAATGATCCATGACTGGAATATCAATATGATCAGCTGAGATAGTCCCAGAGTTTCCACGAGATGCAATCAATGGAGTGTTGATGAAGATCAAAGCCAGCGATGGTTTCGTATTGCTTTGATAAGTAGTGTTGTTGAGTTTGATGTTGGCTGGTTCAAGCGTTTAAGACATTCGGTCAGTTTTTGTCTTCAACTTCATATCATGTGGCTTGGGCGGGCTGGGCTTCTGCGTCCATTCGCTGCTGACGTCACCTCCCGTGGTTGCCAAGGGAAAAAGCCGCGTGGAGACCACCTGAAAACGCGGGGAAATAAATGCGATGCTGAGTAATGCAACCGGGGGCTTTCTGTTTATCGTTTCCACTTGATCTTGACATGGTTTTTTTTTTTATCTCTTTTCTCTTCTTTAATTAATTATACCAGAATGAACATGTCGATGAAGCACTTTGATATTCACATTCCTTCTACCGACAGACTAGGTAAACGTATTTTATAGGTTTCTTTGCAAAGTAACCTCACAACTATCTTAAGTCTGTCTAAGGAACTCGCCGGTTTCATGTTCCAACATCTGGGGCACACCTAAGATTCTTCAGGATGAGGAGCACAGGATGCGAAAAGGGATACTCTGAAGCACAATTAACCCTCGGTTCAGATAAGTAAAATGTCACAATACCATCTCCAAGTCCCAGAATCCAATATACTCTGGTCCCAGCACACCCGGACTAGCCGATCTGTGCGAGGTTTGAAAAGTGAACAGCAGAAGCGAAACAATCAAGCTCGCTTTTATGCAAGAGGATTTTGATATTGCAATCTAGCCTGCAAGGCTGAGAACACATTTATGCAAACCGTCTAACCTGTGCTTGGATCGCCCTTGGTTTATGCGACGACTACATTGAGTATTAATCTAAGAAACCACATTCAGAGTATCCTGTAGGAAGCAAACACCATGTAGAAAATTTTCTTTCCATCGTTATCCGTTCACATTCACAATTTCTTCACACTTCTCTTCCCTTTGCTGCCCTTCTTTGCTTTTTGCAGTTTCCATGAAGCAGACTGACATGCCCCCTAAGGGAAATCCTGCAGGCACAGGGACATGATCCGCAGTGTTTAGCAAGTGCATTGTCGAATCGTAGACCAATTTCACAGTTCCCATATGAAACCTCTGGTTAGATGGAAAGGGGTGAAAATCTGCGCATCAAGGAATTCCCCAGTTTTATCTTCTACTCTATTTTAAGAAATGTTCGTCGTTACTCACTCTCTGAACTCCTGTCATACTTCAAACAGTCACTTCCACTCAGTATTCTTTCCCCGTCTCGTTCTTTTTCTACTTTTTGAGAACTGAGCACGAAATCATCACCTGGCAAACCTTGTTGAATTCGAGGCTAGAACACGTTATACTTTATTTATTTATTTATTTTTATTTATTTATATTTATTTTTTGGTTGAATGCTCAATCAAATCAAGTAGTCTTTGGTGGTCAGCTGAAAGGAACTTATTTTAAATTTATTACTATATGCTCCCTAGCAGTCATCATACTCTGTTCTGATAACTACATTATGAAATTTGAATTGGCTTCTCAAATCTCCTCATTGTTGACTGTTTGTATCATTTCGTTTGCTCCCAAAGCCAGGGAATTCAAAAATGCGCTCAAAACTTAGAACCACCTTAAGGCCAACTTTAACGTTTTGCGGAAACTTACTTATCAGCATCAGCAGAGACCAGAACCCGAAGATATGGGACGTCATCACTGGGAATTGCCTAAAGATGCTTGAGGCTCATACCGACCGGAAACGATATCACTGCTCGGTCACGGGGATAATTCCGAGTCGAACTCAGAAAACAACGTCGCCTTTGGTGGCCATGAACACTTCAATGAATGCTACAAATTTTGGTCCACCTCCTTATACCAAATCTTCTACCCTTGGCCGGGCTGAACAACTCCCCCCCGGCGCAAGTGGCACGGTGAAGTTCATCGCACCCCAGTCCCGGAACAAGACTGTCAATCTCCGGGACGTTCGGGCGACTTGCATCATTAATGACAACTGGGTGCAGGCGCTCCTCTTTCACCACAGCGGTAAAATCTCCTTTCAGAGTAGGCTGGCAAAGCGTTACGGTGCTGTAATCTAAGCCAAGGGGGGATGTGCATGGATGCTTCCATTTCCCCTCCAAAGTGGAGGTGCGAGAGAGACACTCAAGGGAGCAAAGGGGTGTAGATGGTTTGTATTATTCCAACGCGGGGTGTTGGATTCGACGTTAAATAATCTTCGCGAGATATGGTGGCAAGAGATGATACATATTGATAAACTTTCTCTCATGGGTCTTCATGCATACCATGGAGCAGAAGTTACTGCCGCTAGAATTTCACTTCTTCGTCGGAAATGCGATACTACGCGAGGACAGGACTGCACAATTTTGGGCGCATAGTTGTCCTTTCGGGTCTTTGAAAGCTTTAGCACAGAATATACAGCTTTTCTACCTAACCTTTGCAGAGCAGAAAAAGCCATATAATGTTCAATATCATCAAAGGGTGGCTCAAATGAACCCCCTTTTTTACTGCGACTTCTTGATCTGCATCTGGGCAATTTCGTCCTTCACGGGCAGGTGGGTATACTAAGGAGTAGCTGAAGAAGTGGTAACATCAAGTCAGGAAACTATGAACGAGTCACGTCATTAAACCGGGGCGATTTGACGTGACAAATACGTCTGGTTTTTGTCTCTACGGAAAGGAAAAAAAAAAAAAAAAACGCAAGTAATCTTGACAATGACAACAAAATTTTATTTAAAACTTTCTATTTTATGATACTGTCATTATTATTGTTCCTGTTAGAAATCACCAACCCTAACGCAACCTCACATGGTAATTAAATCCAAAAACTATCCATGGATAGAATACTATGATATCATCGTCCAGTCATAGAATCATGGAACAACGACAGATAACGCAACACCTTAAAAAAAAAAGCTATTCATAATTAAATTTATACCGAAAATGGGTTCAATCCGTTCAATATTTTCTTATTTTGGTGATAAACTTTCGTTTCTTGTTCTCAGCTGGGAAGAAGGAAGAGAGAGAGAAAAATCCACACCTTTCCTTTTCGTATTGAAATTCAACAGCATAAACACCATCGTTTCAGTGCAGAGATGGGGACGGATGGACGGACGGATGGATGGACGGATCTTTCCAACGCACGGGACACCCCGTGGGCTACGACGTTGTCTCTCCCATGGAGAACGAGGTAATACTATGACCGGATGGGGAATGGTGGAGGAGTGGTGCTCACTCCGTAGATCCTTTCTTCCTTTGTTGAACTGCAAAGAGGGGGGGGGGTTGTTTATTTTAGAAGTTGATCCGTCCCCCTTCTTTTTTTGGTGCCGTTGAACTTAAAACTCCTGCGTGCCACCCCCTGCTTCTTGACTCCTGTTTCAGGGAGATATGGGCTTGGTTGACTAGAGTGTATTAATAGAGGGTATTATTGTTATTATTGTTGTTGTAATTGTTATTTATATTTTTTCTTGGCTATATTCAATCAGAAGAGAGAATGATAGCCCGACTGGCACCAACATTTGTATATGGCACTAAAAAAAGAACTGCGTAAACGATGTATGCTCAATATATAGTTATTTAACTAAGCAAAATACTTCTAATATTAAGATCTTAGAGTCCAGATAAGAATTAAAAGTTGAGCCCTGGCCAAGCCCTGAATGATTACTCATCTTCCTTCTGGACTGATTTTATACTAACTAGGAAAAGTCCCAAAAACCTAGTTCCAGTGGTTGAATCATCTATACACGAAAAACCAATAGAAACAAGTTGAATGTGCCCTAATCCTGTCAAGTATGAATGTACTTTTCGATTCACCAGCCACTCCTTCCCGGGACGAATACCATGGTACCAAAAAGTGAAGGTGGGATACGAAACCACGCCCCTTGTGCCTCACATTCAGGGCCTACTTGCAAGGCATGTCGCTTATCGCTACCCCATTTACCTCTCCATTAATAGAAGGTGATTTTTAGATTATATACTCCGAAGTTGTGGTCACTCAGCTAATTTGCTTTCTACTTGTAAATCTATTTATCTCCTCAATAATCAAATGGAGGGTTGATGGAGAGCGGTTGGCGGCGAGAGGAAAGAGGTGAAGGGGACAGGGGTAGTGGGGACGAGTGGGCGAGGGGTTGCCTTCGTCGATCGGAACCGGGAGAACACACCTGGACATCGTATGGGGGCACATGCCTGGCAAACGGTGTCTTTAGAGATAATGCGGAGATAGGGAATACTGTGAATAAATAGAAAAGGGGGCAGGTATACTTAATTTTCAAGTGGTTATTCATTCTCACTCCAGGAAGAAGCGAAGAGAATAGAGGAAGAGATTTAGAATGAGAACAACGGTTGGAGTTCGGAGTGATGATCCCTATATTTCGGACCTCGATATCATATCATCAATATGCCTAATGGTACCTAATCCTGTAGGCTGCGGCAGTTGTGTATTTTCCATCTGTAGCATCTCCAAGCAGATCTCGTCCCTGGTTTATTCACCAGATGGTTTTAGGGCAGCTGAGGATCTATATACAGTCAAATCAGGAAGATGATGTTGTCATCCATCAACACCCTACCGGGCAATGATGATCATTAATAATAATGCACCAGGCAGCCCTGTAATAATAAGTGTGGTCAGTCGGGGACGTTCACAAGAACTGCAAGCCGAGTTCGTTTTATTCCCTTAAGGCACAAGTACCAACGGACACTTTAGCAAGCTTGCATTTGTGATGCGCGGGTTGCAGCAACAATGCAACCAACCCCCTTGACTATTATTTCCCCTCCCGTTTCTGAGAAGAGAAGAAGAGAGATCTGTAACGGTTGAGGACCGGGTGATGTGTACATAGATATAGATGGATTGTAGTGTGTAGATAAATAGCTAAGAGAATAAGAGGTAGTTAGTAGGTGGATGGAAATGCATCACAATACAGCCTCAGCAGGGTGACCACAATTGCGGGGTGTGAGCTTAGAAGTTAAAGTTAGTTATAAGTTACCCAGGGGGATCCATGGATGTGGTTAGCTAATTTTGTTTCGGCATGTCTTGAACCAGAGGAACTGGGGTGCGATGCCCTGTGGGGAAGAATAATTGGTTGAAATGTTGAAATGTTGAACCGCACGAGGCTCTCAAAAAATCCCTTTCAAACCCTGCCCTGTTCCGAGGGGGTTCAAGTAACCTTTTCACCACAATTATTCAGTTATAGTAAATTAACTAGTTTAATAGTCAGTTAACTAGTACCGAGGATGATGTAATAAGAATACCATAACCAGTTAATGTCAACGTTAACTAGTTACCTAACTCTGATACTAATAATAAAAAGACAGCAATATACTCCAGCTATCACATTCTCCTATTCTCTAATTAAGGTATCTCCACTATTCATGTGCTCTTTTCCAAGTTCCAAGTGTTCGGTTCTTCTTGAATCTTAAGGTGGCCCTTCGGATTGAAATGACAGACAGCCCTTGGACTGCTGGAGCAGTGTTCCCCCTTAATTAATTAAGTGCCATGTACTGTACTGTATGTATCACCGGTGTATCAACCTCGGAGTAGTCAGTTAAACTAGGTAACTAAGACATGGGCCGGTGACTGTACCTGTGGCTTAAGTAAGCCATGTTGTGCGTGTGCAAGGTGCTGTGCAGGTGCAGGGCGCATAAGTCTAATCTGGATACCAGTCTAGAGGTCCACGTAATATGCCATTCAGCGGTGGGATGTTTCATAGAGGAACATCGGAATATATAGAACTTCACAGCAAATCTGGTATCTTCGTACCTTTGGTCGCCCGTCCGATGCTATCCCTTACCTTACCTTACCTTACCATACCTTACCATATTATATCGCACGCCGTCCTTAAATTTTCCTTTCCTGGACAATTCCCTCCCTTAGCCTCTACGGTTTTGTTGCTTTCTCTCTTTTGTCCTTTCAACCCTCACTGCTTTCAACCTCAGAACTTCCATCCTCAACCTTCAACCTCAACCTTCAACCTCGATCTCAAATTCTTCCACTCTTCCACTCACTCTTCCACTCCACTCTTTTCCTTCTTCCTCTTCTCCTCCTCAGCCTCACGAAGTTGGCGTTCTGTCACCATATCCCCCATCCTCCCTTTTAACATTACCCTTGGAGGAATCGGACCACTGAAACACTCTTCTTCCCTTTCATTCCTTCTCCTTGTTTGTTGTTGATATCTTGCCTGTTTCTTTGATTCCACCATCCAACCACCTCAAATGGCTTGACCTATCCTGTTCTGTCCTATCCTCTTCTGCTCTCTTCTTCTTCTTCTTCTTCTTCTTCTTCTTCTTTTTCTTTCTTCTCCCTTCTTCTTCTTCTTCTTCTCCTTTTTTCTTTATCTTCTTCTTCCTTTTCTTCCTCGCTTACCGAACCTAACGTCTTTGGTTCAATTCTCTCATTGCCTCCTTTAATTAGCTCATCCGCATCCTTATCTTCGTTCGAACTCCACCTCTTCAGCACCGCTTCCCTCCGTCGCTCTCTCTCCTATCCGTCTTCACTCATTTTAACGCTTCGACCTCAACCTTATTCTAAATTGTCCGTCATTCTCCCGCGTCATTCTGATCGTTTGTTTAATATACATTGCAATTCTGGTCTTGGTGCGTACCTCCTCGGGACCCGTCCACGGGAAAAACTTCCCCTTTTTGTACCAGTCCAACGGACCTTAGGTGGCTTTAGGAAACGACCACAACCACAACATCAACTATTCCTGTACCAGATCGCACAATCCTCATCCTCATCCTCCCCCAGTCTATATTCACTAATAGCTCACCCGAACTTTCACGTCAAGATTCTCTTCTACTCTTCCCTGAACATGTGATTGCTGACCTTTTCAATTGCTCCGTTGTAGATTTGTCCAACTTGGCCTCTCTCTTTCCTTGTGGGTTTCTATTAAAGAAATCGTGTCTTGTCGCGTCGTATCGTGCCGTGTGGTGTGGTGTGGTGGTAGACATTTGGCTAGCATTGTGTTATTCTTTCCACAACCAGATACCCCCTTGTCTTAGTAGAAAAGAAGAAAATCCCCCCATTACAACGTTTCCTCTTCCGTGCAATAGAACGCTGTGAGTCTCAACCATGGCTGCACTGGTACAGACAATCCCCCAGCAGTCTAGTACCATCACCTTGCTGCAGCCTCGCCCATCCTCCTCCACAGCTGCCTTTCCTTCATCCTCACATTCCAGTCTTCAACAACTTCCACAAATGGCTCGAAACCAGCAGGGGCCTACGAGGGCTTCACATAATAATACCTTGGGAAATGGCTCCGGTTATAGGGCTTCACAGGCTGTCCAGCCAGTTGCTCCATACGCCTTCACTAGCACCCCTAGTCTGACCAACACAGGCAAGAATGCTCCCCCTCTTCTAAAGCCTGAATATAGAGCAGCGTCTGCCCCCCAGACTCAAGCAAACCCAACTTTCCCAGGTGTAATCCCTTCACGAGTGCATTTCCCTGCTACTAGTCCGGTATCCAGTTCTTCCACCATTTCTTCCGTCACTTTGCACGGTTCGAAAGACGACTCTGCCATCCCCACGAGACAACGGACAGGGGAGTCTACGGCTCGCCCGCTATCTTCACTTGGATTTACTCTTCACTCAGTCTCTCCTTCGTCAACATCGACGTCCGCCAAACCCTCCCCGGATCGCTACCGTCGAGGCCAACGACGTGTCGGGCAAACAAATCAAGTCCAGAATAGCCCAGGGAACGCTTCACCCTCTGTAGCAAATGGACTGTCACATCCAAACCTTTCTCCTGGTACAAGTCAGAATACCACAGGCCCACATTATTTCAGAGGTGCCAGTGTGGATGATGCACTATTAATTGAAAAGCCTCAATCCACAGAACTAGCGAAGCGATATAGACGTAGAAGCTTGGGCAGCTTGGACACGAAAGGCTTGACGAACTTTGCTCCGCCGAAAACATCTACAGAACCTACAGCTAGGTTAAACCCGGAGGACTTATCCATGCCAGACAATCTGCGACGCCCTCACTCAGCAAATGCTCCTTCAGCTAATGTTTACTCCCATGCGCACAAGGGTAGCACTGAAAGTGTTGCATCTACCAGATCATCTCCCCCAACTGTGGGTTACCATCCAACCATTCACACCCTCCTTCCCCCTCCCCAATCACGTTCATTCAGCCAACGTTTACTACTATCTAGGGAAAACGAACTTCATCCGCAGTCTCATCACCTACCACACTAAAACTAGATTACAAAGTCTTTGATAATCCGAAACGTCTCACGAATCCATCTCCTTTATCCCAACCGCTGAACATGGGCTCTGAAGCTTCGAAAACAGAGCCCATAACTAATTTCCCCCCTAAGCCATCTGCTCCAGCCGAGAAACAGCACTCATCACCTCCACAGCCAAATCTCCAGAGTCCAGCTACAAAGCGCTTGACAGAATTATCAAAAAGGGGATTCCGCAAATCTGGAAAGTCCGGACTACGAAGGGTGCTGTCGTTTGGCAGCGCTGCCGAACTTCGAGCAGCGAGCGCAGCAACTCTAGAAGGTACCACTGCAACCACCACTACCACAGCAACACAACAATCAGCCCGACCTGGTCAAGAAGTTTCACGAAAGCAACAACTTGACGAGGAGCTAGGTG
>NW_011371366.1:301919-305172 GCF_000150735.1 Paracoccidioides brasiliensis
TGGATTGGGTGAAAGCATATATTCCGGGCAGGGTCATATATTTTCAGAATCGATGGATAATTTGTCTATTTCTTCTACTGCGTCTTCTGCATCAATTATGTTACGAAAGATGGGCAAGGGCGTTAAAAGATCAACTCGATCACTTGTTGGGCTCTTCCGACCTAAATCAACACTTGGTGATTCTCGGGACCAAGCGACTGTTGAAGCTATGACTCCTCAGATATCGATAGTAAATGTGGAAGCTGAACGGGAAAATACGACTTCTGCCAGCAATCATATCATGTCAGAGCAGGTTAATAAGGAGCCCACAGCGGCGATAATCCCGGCAGCCCTGGCTCAGGAACGCCCTTCTGTTGATACTGGTAGCACAGACACAGGAGGTGATCAGAGCAGTGTTGACAGCCTCAAAACTACACGTAAGAGCATTCTGGGAGGGGAACGGGAGCGTGCTGAAGTCCCGGCAGCTGTAAGAAAGGGAATTTTAAAAAGTAAGCTCTTTATCTATCCATCCCTAAATCTAGAAGATGTCTATAAACTAATAAATTTCTAGGATCTGGCACAGGCTCCAACACATCATCCCCCGTTGTCCGACCAGTTGAACCCCGCGGTTCCACTGATATTCCCACCTCCAACATCCCACACTTCAATGACTCCTCCCCGCACTCCAGTGCCCCTAGTACACCATGCGAAGACCGTCCTCCGCGCTCTGGACACCGACGAACCGACTCCATTACGATAGACGGCGAAGACTACTTCCTCCCCGCCGGCCGCTTCAGCACAACAGACGCTTCAAGCGCTCCCACGTCCCCACAGCCGGCCACTGCATCCACAGAGTCATCGGCAACGGTCCTCGTGAGGAATATCAGCTTCAGTCCGCGGATACAGTTCCATGACACGTGGCCAAGTGGGGAGTATGATCGACGTGGAGAGATTGCGACGTGTAATCGGCTCACGCCGCTCTTGGCACAGCAGATTAAGGAGGAGCTTAATACGTTTAAGATGGTTAGTTAGATTTTTATGCCTCTGGTTATATTTTGAAAACTCTCTGAAATATATGCTGACTCATTTGCTACTCAGGAGATGGAAGTGCACGAATCCTCTAAAGTATATACACATTTCTTCTGATGAAAAGCTGAAACTGCATTACATTGCCGTTAACCCGGTGGTGAGCGTTGTCCCACTTAGAACTTGGCTTGAGAGATTATTTCAGTGTTTTCACAGAACTGTACTTGTGACCTATCTCTTCCTTTTTGTTCCTCGATGTTGAAACTTTTACACACACCTGATTCTCCATTGGAGTATTTCCCATTTGCCATACTCCACTCTCCCGGTCTTTCTCTTTTTTTTTCACACTTCTCTCATTGCTTTATGACGATCCAGGCGTCCTCTCATAAGTACTTGGAGTTTCTCCTTTTCCTTTTCCCCATTCTCATCCAAGTCAGTTCCAGCTGTTGCTTTCTACTGATCCCTTTTTTGCATCTTTATGATTTTCCCTCTCATCCTGGTTTTCCTCAAGCTAGATCTTTGTCTAGTTGCATCCCGAGTCTCTTACACTTCCTTTCGTAATGGCATTCGGCTCTTTCCTGTCGTGTCTCCTGCGGTCGCGTTTCTTATCATGTACGCAGCGTCCACGTTCTCGAGTCATGGATTTTTATTATCTGATCTCCGTTGAACATTTTGCCGCACTTGGTGGTCTCGTTTTCCGAAGATTTTTTTTCATTTTTACAGTTTTCCCCTCCCCCTACTAATCTGCAATTCCTTTATCTCTTTTCCCTTTTCACAGATTCTGTTTGGCAGAATTTTTTTACTTCTTTTTTTTTATTTTTTCATTTTTTTTTTTTTTGCTCTCCTCCTCACTACTTTGCAGTTTACATGCATATGTGCTTTGATTATACTTGCGCTTGTGATCTTTTATTGTCATTTTCAATTTTGTGTTTGGGCTGTTTGGGCTGTTGGTCGGTTATGTGTGCTCTTGAAATGGTTTGTTTTTATTTTCTTTCTTTTTTGTTTTCTCCTTTTCAAAAGCCTTCTTTTTTCACGTCATCTGACGTTCCTTCAGTGCCGTGTTTTGACTAGGAACAGAGCGAACGTTTCTATTTTGAAATTCAGTTCAAAAGAGGAATGAGAAGGAATGAGAAAGAATAAATAAATAATGCAAATAAGATAAATGAAACTGTTTAATTTAATTTTTGTCTGATTTCTCTGTTGCTGGCAGATGAATGATACCAAAATATATATATATATACTTATTTCATGTTGTATATAATATTACTCCATTTCGATTGGATATATGCTCCACATATCCACAGCTGGCAAATGTACTTCACGCAACACCTCATGTATATTTTATCAAGCTGCAGCATGCCCCTTTTACCAGCAAAGAATACCCTCTCTCCACTTCATATTTTCCATCCAGGCGCCGTTCTACAGTCTTAAATCACAGCAGAATCCCACACAATATACGCCGTCGTGCTTTTGAGTGTCAGGACTTACACCTATATGTCCATACGGCCATTGGGAGACCAAACTATCTCCTGGTGCTAAGGCACAACAATGTGGTTGGCACGTTGCATGGTGGCTTCCCCCACCCCAGCATGGCCGCGTTTCAGGAGGGCGGGGCCTGTGGCTTGGGGGAGGATTAAGCCGCGAACTGGGTCATTTTTAACCATAGTTAGTTAACACACTAACTAACTAGTGAACTAGTTGCCTAGTAATCCATTAGAAGCTTATGAAACTACTCCGGTTATTTTAAAGCACTTTTCAAGCATGTGAGTGGCTGTGGTCATCAAGGTGTATGATGTCACTCTCCTGAAGCTTGTTTTCTATAGCTGTCATATATTGCACAGACTTCCTCATCCCTACCTATAAACGAACATAACAAAGAATCCTTGAGGCCAGGGCTGGGAGCTCGTTGGAGTGGAGGGAAGGACTCTCATGAAATAATCTTTTGTCGCTTTTCGTCTTTCCATATGCGCGGGATGAAACTGGATGAAACTGGATGAAACCGGTGGGGCAATTCATATATAATCCAGGTTGTGGGGGAGAGGGAACAAGCTGATGGCAGAAGTTTCATGTTCAAAAATAGAATGGAGGACCCCCCTTCCCCCCCCCACCCCCCCGGTACCCTATAATACAAGGAGGGGTGGTTATTCTTTGGTTGGAAGATGCAACTTGAAAATTTGAGGTTTCCTCCCCCCCCCCCGGGTGGAAACCTCGGTGGTTTTAAAGGGGAAGGGGGGGGGGGGCCCCCAGG
>NW_011371366.1:305492-306214 GCF_000150735.1 Paracoccidioides brasiliensis
ACGTATGTGTGGCCGCAATGCTACGATAGGGGGTGATTCAGACTTGGGACGATGGGAACTGGGTAACTAACTATTGGCGTTGGCACTCCTACACAGCAACTAGTTTTTGCGATACACCCGTACGTCTCCCATCTTCGGGATTCAGCTCTGCAGTGTGCCTTCGTTTGGCTCGAGCTTAGCCAACAAATTTTATTTATCCCCTTGACATAGTGATTGGAATAATTCAATTTCTCTGGGGAAGCCAACGCAAATGCCCTAATGACATTGATGAAGGAACTTGCTTCTGGTTCCGAGGGGGCTGGTTCAAAACATGATGCAAGCTCCTCCTGGGTACCCGTAGACAACAAGCCTGAGGTATACGATTTTCGAGCGGCGGACGGTCAAGATTCTAGTTACCAGTGCGATCGTTGGAGTTGCACTCATCGGACTGGCTCTATGGTTCCTTATCTGGCGGCGCAACCAGGGCCAAGCTCCGCAGGTGCCAAAATCCCTCTACAGGGGTTTCCAACCAAAAGAGAATGCCACTGACCTTGATGCTACTGGGTTTTCGCACCCGCCCCTGGAGCCCAAGGATTTGTCAGATGCACATGGGGTACGGCGTGAAGAATTCGCCTGCACCGGCGGAGTTGCTCTCACAGTAGGCTCCAGTTGAGTTGCCAGCTGACGATACATACTCACAACAGTAACGCCGTATGATTCTTCTTGTATTCCTGTCTAAAACA
>NW_011371366.1:306224-343447 GCF_000150735.1 Paracoccidioides brasiliensis
TCGAACTCGCTTCACCTCCACCGTTTGGAATCCTCTGTTGCTTTTACAGCAAGATCGGACAGGGGGCTCTCAAGGCGCTCTTGGTAATTCTCTCTCCCTCTCTCTCTCTGTGTCTCTTGTCTATCTCTCTGTCTATCTCTCTGTCTATCTCTCTGTCTCTCTCTGTCTCTCTCTCTCTCTCTCTTTCTCTCTCTGTCTGTCTATCTCTCTGCCTCTGTCTCTCTCTCACTCTCTCTCACTCTCTCTCCCTCTCCCTCTCACTCACTCTCTCTCTCTCTCTCTCTCTCTCTCTCTCTCTCTCTCTCCCCTCTTCGTACTGCGCGTATATGCGGCTGTGTAGCATTTTCTCGATCCGTAGCCGCGGAACAAGGGAAAGGATGTTGAGACAGGGGCGTGTGCCCATACGCAGCAGAGATCCGTCGAACAGACGCCATCCATCATCCATGGCTGGGTGTGGCTAAGCATCCTCGGGGTCCTCCATCCACATCAGGTGACCGGCGGCATTTGTTCGGACGAACCGGCGACACCAGCCCGGGCGTTTAACCGTAGCTTGCTGCTTGTCAGCTGCCAATCGGGTCTTGGGATCAAAGGGGCCTGCCTGAGAGACACGCGGCTCCTGCCCTTCCGCCCGCCAGCCAGCCCAGCTTCCCCCTCCTGATTGGCAGGCTGGTTAATGTTTCCCCGGACACCGAAGATCTTGCCCTGCCCTGCCCTGCCGCCCTGCCCTCTCAGCAGCGGCCCCAACCCATCGCATCATTTCCTTGAACAAGTGGTTTGTTGTTGATGATGATGATGATGATGATGATGATGTTTTACAGATCAATCTTAGGTTGCCGCAGAGATCCGAGAACCTATTTGACTAGCTTAATTTATTATATCTATCTTATCTGTCCATCTCTCTCTACTGTAATTTGATCTATGCTCCAAGACTACCCTGGATATTCCCCGTCGCCCCATTGCTTGCCAACCTTCCCTCTGACCCGTGGACCCTTTTCTTCTTTCCTGGCATTGACTGGAGCGAAACGGTTGTTTGTTCGGCTTGGGCGGTCTCGCAGGTCGTTTGATTTCATACCAGCCATGGAAATCGGGACGGAATCCAGCCCGGGGCATATGGTTGCTGATAGAGACGATAAACATGTTGTGGAATCGCAGGCCGTTACCATATTGGAAAACGCCCCCGTAGGAGCCCTCCCTTCCGGAACCGTCGATCCCGTGTACGAAGCAAAGGCCCAACTGCTGAACCAAGCGATTCTTGACATTGGAATGGGGTGGTATCAGTGGCAACTGTTTGTAGTTATTGGTTTCGGTTGGGCCAGTGATAATCTTTGGCCAATCGTCACGTCCTTGATTTACACCCCCGTGAAAAACGAGTTCTCCCCGGACCGGCCGCCTTATCTACCCCTTGCGCAAAGCCTGGGGCTGCTTGTTGGAGCTGTTTTCTGGGGGTTTAGCTGTGACATATATGGTCGACGCTGGGCGTTCAATCTTACCATCGGCATAACGGCAGTGTTTGGACTGGTGGCTGCTGCGTCGCCGAATTTCGCAGCTGTCGCAGTGTTCGCAGCGCTTTGGTCGCTTGGAGTAGGCGGGAACTTGCCTGTCGATTCTGCCATTTTTCTCGAGTTCTTGCCTGCCACTCACCAGTATCTTCTCACTGTCTTGTCTATCGGTTGGGCACTTGCTCAAGTCGTGGCCAATCTCATTGCCTGGCCCTTCCTTGGCAATCTAACCTGCGAGCAAAATGCGAAAGAATGCCCACGTTCTGAAAATATGGGATGGAGATATTTCTTGATATCGGTGGGGTCGCTCTCAATGATCATGTTCTTCCTTCGTTTTGCCTGTTTCACTATCTTCGAATCACCAAAGTATCTCATGGGGAGAGGAAGGGATCAAGAGGCCGTCCACGTAGTTCATCAGGTGGCCCAGCGGAACGGCAAAACATCGTCTCTTACTCTCGAAAACCTGGAAGCTCTCGGGCATGGCACCACTCAGGGGACAGGTGCGGGAAGTGCGTTGGGAAGAAACTTGGAGAGGTTTGACGCAGGTCACGTCAAATCGCTCTTCGCGACTCCCAAATTGGCCTGGTCAACCTCTCTGATGATACTCATCTGGGCGTTTATAGGACTTGGATTTCCCCTCTACAACACCTTCTTACCATATATCCAATCCAGCCGTGGCGCCAATTTTGGGGATGGTTCCACCTACATAACATACCGGAACTCTCTAATAATTGCCGTCCTTGGAGTCCCCGGTTGCGTCGTCGGCGCGGTGTTGGTGGAAGCACCACGGTTTGGGAGGAAAGGGGCATTATCCCTCTCGGCCACGCTCACGGGTGTATTTCTAGTTGCCTCAACCACCGCATTGTCTTCCAACACCCTCCTCGGCTGGAACTGCGCGTACAGTTTCATGAGCAACATCATGTATGCTGTTCTTTACTCCTACACCCCGGAGATATTTCCAACGAAGGATCGCGGCACTGGCAACGCACTTACAGCCGCCGCCAATAGAATATTCGGAGTCATGGCGCCCATCATTGGCATGTTTGCTGATTTGGAAACGGCGGTGCCGGTTTACATCAGTGGCGCTCTGTTCATTGCTGCCGGGGTTTTAGTTATGTTGCTACCGTTTGAATCAAGGGGGAAAGCTAGTTTGTAATACAACGTCACCGATCCGTTAGCTAGTTAGTTTATCCATGGGTGATATATATATATATATATATATATATATATTTTCTATCCAACCTTTTCATCTATCTCGGATTGGGTGCTTAGACGAACGACGAGAAACTGGTAGAGATCCGTGTTTCGATAGGCTGTCACACATTTTTCTGAACTTTAACAGCGGACCCTAGTTACCGAGCCGATTACTTCATTTAAGCTCATTTAGACGGGAGATCAATGCTCGGGCTTGGAGAGATCCTTTAATCGAGCCAGCGTCTTAGCACACCCGCTGCCTGCCTATCTTCTGAGGGAACTTTGGTGGTATCCGCACATCCCATGGTAAGCCCCTGAGCCCTGAAACAGGGGGCAGATCTAATTATGTAAGAACATGTATGTTCGGTGGTTCGTGTATAACTATCTTGGTATTTTTTGATTTTCAAGATATTTTGTGCATCGCAACACGTTGTGTTTGGTGGCAATTGCACACAGCAAGCTGCTCGGCATCACTCTCCGTGCCGTTGTCTGAGGTGGGGCCCTAGGGGCAAAAACGACAGCCTTCTATGGATCAGCCATTATTAATAATTAGTTAAACTACTTAACTAGATTATAGTTAGTTATTCGAGCATCCTGTTATAACTGACTAGTTAGTTATGGTGCCGCCGATGTTGTTAATAAATACCCCACAATGATGGCTGTGGATTCTGGAGGGATTTGCTTATCCGCCAGCCGCAGCAGTTTTGCTCCTGCGGTTCCCCCCAACTAGTTAACGTTAACTAGGTAGTGATAGAAGGGCGCTGACAAGAAAAATATGTCTCCTGTTAACTTTTTCAGTTCATCCACAGAACCTGGACTGCGCATGGACACATATCACTGCGCACTTGTGTGCAGAGTTTGGGAAAACCCAATGTCATAACCTGATATTCTCTGCGCCGACGGAGAAGATGCGGAGAAGATGCGGAGAAGATGCGGGAGAAGACACGCCCCGGTTTGGTCAATTGAGCCCCTCCGGTGGTACGAGGTTGCTCATTAGATCTACTACGCAGATCGTTTCGTGCTGAGGACCCCATTTCGAACAATCCAGTGTGACTGGCGCAGACAGGACGAGCCAAGGTTGGCAGGCCGGCGCGTGGCTGAAAAGTTCTGTGCAAGGAATTTGGAACCACCCAGAGGGATAGGGTAAAACAATCCTCAAAAGTGGAGTTTCTTGATGAAGTCCATCCACCCTCTTAAGAAGAGCGAAATCTGCAGATCAGGCGGCGTCCCAGTAGGGATCAAGAGTTGTTGGTTCAGGCCTATTCTTCCGTCAACTTTTCTCTCATCATTCCTCTCCTCCGTCAACTGCCCTTTCTCGAGGTCATCATTTTTACTGCGGAGAATTCCCACCCGAGGAGGAAGATGCTGTGCGCATCATTTCTGCCTTTATTTGTGGCTCTTCATCCGCCAAAGCCATGCACAGCATTGCCGCGCCTCTGCGCTAACAGTCGAACTTCCCATTGGCAATGCTACGATAGGGGGTGATTCAGACTTGGGACGATGGGAACTGGGTAACTAACTATTGGCGTTGGCACTCCTACACAGCAACTAGTTTTTGCGATACACCCGTACGTCTCCCATCTTCGGGATTCAGCTCTGCAGTGTGCCTTCGTTTGGCTCGAGCTTAGCCAACAAATTTTATTTATCCCCTTGACATAGTGATTGGAATAATTCAATTTCTCTGGGGAAGCCAACGCAAATGCCCTAATGACATTGATGAAGGAACTTGCTTCTGGTTCCGAGGGGGCTGGTTCAAAACATGATGCAAGCTCCTCCTGGGTACCCGTAGACAACAAGCCTGAGGTATACGATTTTCGAGCGGCGGACGGTCAAGATTCTAGTTACCAGTGCGATCGTTGGAGTTGCACTCATCGGACTGGCTCTATGGTTCCTTATCTGGCGGCGCAACCAGGGCCAAGCTCCGCAGGTGCCAAAATCCCTCTACAGGGGTTTCCAACCAAAAGAGAATGCCACTGACCTTGATGCTACTGGGTTTTCGCACCCGCCCCTGGAGCCCAAGGATTTGTCAGATGCACATGGGGTACGGCGTGAAGAATTCGCCTGCACCGGCGGAGTTGCTCTCACAGTAGGCTCCAGTTGAGTTGCCAGCTGACGATACATACTCACAACAGTAACGCCGTATGATTCTTCTTGTATTCCTGTCTAAAACAATCGACTATCTGTGCATTATTTCTATCATTTTGTCCGCCCCCCTAGTTTCCCCGCGACACCTGACAAAGATCTCATTCCTTTTGTATGTTTTAGATTTTACCTCCATGTACACCACCTCCTTTTTTTTTTTTTTTTTTTTTTCCCTTTCTTTCTACATAGCACGACCGGTACAATTAGGCCCCTAACAATATTTAGGTAGATAGAAAGTCGCTCTCCAATGGGCTGTGAGAACAACACATACATGTATCTCGTCATCATACCCATGCCATTGTGTAATACAGCACTCGTTGTCTCACATTCAGTGAAGAGTGGGGCTGGATACTTAACAGAAGTATTTTGCTGGGTTCTTCGGTAGAAATTATCACAGTTATGCTCCGTAGCATCCTCAAACGCGCGGCTGTGCTAGGATAGGTTAATGAACGAACTGGCCCTTCGAGTATTTTCTTTTTAAAAAAAGGTTATATTTCTTCAATCCCCATCCAACCTTGATCGTGGTTAGCAACACGGGACTAACTAAATATTCATATAAATTTCACAAATTCCAAAATCACCGGTTTGCGCCGTCTCTTTTCTAGGGGGTCAACATTTGCAACAATATTATGGCACCTGCGGCATCCACATGTAGTTATTTAACCCTTGAAGCATGTGGTTTTGTGCTCTTCTCCACACAGCAGCGGAGTCCACTCTGCGACCTGTGAATATCCTGCATGCCAATCTCTGATAGCGAATGCAAATGCTTGCCTATTGCATGTGACATGATAAGCCGTCCACTCGCAGCCAAAATCAAAAATATCATGCTTGATGGTCGTTTTGCTTCAATTCATCCTCGTCTGCAAGTTCTATCTCCACAATACAATTGAGCCGGGCGAACTTTCATGAATCTGCCACTGGTGAATGCGAAGGGGAGGCAGTTGCAAAGATAAGCATGAAAAAAGGAACTTGAAGGGATAATGAGACGCCTTGTTATATTCATAAGCCAATGTTGAGACATAAATTCTCCTGAAATACCCTGTAGCATCAAAGTCTATCTATACGCTGCGTACAATTAAATGTCCAAGAAGAACAGATGCGGCAGCCGTGTTTGCCATCGCGGGCCGATACGCAATCCTCGAAAATGTCACTGCATCATTTCGGAGATTGGATATTTAGCGGTTAGTCGTTACGCCAACGCGCGTCAAGAAAAGGCAGCTTTCGACTGAGCATTTCATTTGAAAACTTGCTTCTGTCCGTCCGTCTATTCCCTGCTTATGACCGTGTTCACAATGGAAGCGAAAGACTTCAAAATGAGCTGAAAATAGGTTTTCATATAATAACGAGCATTCCTTGCACAGCATGGTCGAGAGGATGCTTGCTTCATCGCTGTTGAAGACTTGGAATATCTGAACTGGGACGCCAGATGTGCTGTTTCATATCAGTGGCTAATTGGTCGAGCAGCTCTGGATGTTGAGAGCTTTAGTCTATTCACGTGAAAAAAATACAGGTAAAAACATAAAATAAAAATATATAAATAAAAAATATAAAAAAATATAAAAAAAAATATAAAACTGACGAGGGAAACACCGGATAATTTCTTAACTTGCATTTCTTTTTCCTTTCGCCCATCTTTTCTCGTGCATAGATCCCGCCACACGCGGACCATGGCCATCTTAGCACACGCTGCGGGACTCCACAACAAATAACGCAGAGCCAGACAATACCTTCAGAACTGCAAGTGTCTGCGTTTATAACAGCAGCTTTCACTTGGTCCTCACATTTTCCCCATCAAATCACAGAAAGTATTGACTATTATGGGGAAAGCCTTCGGACCCATCACAACTAGGTTGATTTGAGGGCAGAAAACGCACAACGAAGGGGGTGCGGTGAATGCCAGAAATTGAGGCAGAATACAGCCGTGGTGCTGCAAGCAATCGAGATTCCAGTGCCCTTCTTCATGTTCTGTACAGTACTTGTTTATCATGTGGGATACGATACTAGACCAGCAAAAGAATTGACGTAGATACCAGGTTGAACATTGACGGATTCAACGAACCAAACAAGCAACTAAGGCATGGAGGCATGACAGGCGGCCAGGAGAGATGCTTGTCCCTTCTCAGAATCCAAGGGTGAAAAAGCATCCCTGCACACCATGAATTGCAGATACATAATTGGTTGCTAGGGTTGATGCGGTATTTCAAAAGACTGACCAACAACAAAACAAATTGTCAACTGAGATGGTTTGTCGGGCCTCTGTTATTTCATACGACGAAAAAGTACCCCCAAAACACCAAACGGGGAAAAGGGCCCGCACGACTTGCCCGCACTACTTGAGCGGTCCCAGGACTTGTATAGCGTAGAGATGATAGATCCCTTGTCTATATCCATGTATCCACCCGTGAGGTTTCATTCCATGGAAAGGTCATTCCGTCCAGAGATGCGGTGCGTCGGGCGCAATTCGGTCGACATTATGCAATACCGGGATAATGACGGGGTTCCACAGACATTGAACACTTCCTTGCTGAGTCTTGCCAAGGAAAAGGACGATGTTCTATTTCTATCTCTGAAAGGCGTTATCAATGTCTGGTGGTGGCGGGGCAAGAAAGTTACTATTCTTGAAATAGAATAGTTAAATTTGCTGTGCGGAAAACGCTTCCAACGAGTATAACGTCGGATTATAAAATATGATATTTATATTCTCTATATAACTATATAAAAATAAATTTAAATTAATATTTAAACTTTATATTTTTAATATATAATTAATCTTAAAACATTATAACAAGTTATATATATAATTAAAGTATATAAATAATATAAATAAATTTTTATTTGTAATATTTTAAAAATTTAATAATTATAACTTTTTATGTTATATAACTATATTATTAAATCATTATTATATATAAAAACTCCGAGTTTTAAAAATAATAAAAAAAAATTTGATGAAAATTTTGAACTAGACAGTCAAGCAGTCAATAAAAATTACAAAATAGAGTTTTATATCACGTGAGAAGGCGTTCAAGGTCGCTGTTGATTTTGATATCGACATGGTTCAACTGCATACCCAGCTTCGAAACCGAGACGCATTGTGATGAGAAGACCGTGAGAATAAGTAGTCCAATAAATTTTATTAAATTAAATAGTTAATAATAAAATTAACATCTATATTTTTTATAGTTTTAGTAGAAGATATTTTAAATATATCTATCTATGAGTAGATGCAGGAGATCATCCTGTTTTGTTTCCTTTCAGATAAGCAAGAATGTTGCTTGAACCCTGCCGGCGAGTTTTGGCTAAATTTCCTGATTTGGAGACTACTTGCCAAACCATGAGTTCCAAGGTCAGCTTCCCTGACTACTACGGAAAATCAACTCTCTCTCAAGAAATCATACCTAGTAACAAGTCCTAAAAATAAGATAGCGGGAAAAACATAGAAAGAATGTTGATGAGAGTGGGATTCGAACCCACGCCCCTTTCGAGACCAGAACCTTAATCTGGCGCCTTGGACCGCTCGGCCATCTCACCCATTGCTTGTTGGAAACGGTTCTCGCCGGCTTACTATATTTCTTGATTGGATAGGGGACATGTGTGTTTTTGACAACTTCGCTGAGGAGAAATAAACTAGTGGAGATATTCCTTAGCGTTTCCAATGCTCAAATTAAATGTGTTGCAAATGAAAATCTTTCATAGAGAAATGAGCAATGCAGAGTTCAAAGTTCGATTTACTCTCTGATTCGATAATAACTAGTCAGTTAAATGGTCGTATTAATTAATTGTCAATGAAATTGCTGTTGTTGCAGCCAGTAGCCACACTGTTGATATAACTACATGAACAGCAAACAGTCTTCATTGATGCATACTTCTGACAGAGCAGGTGGGATTGCTCAGCATACACTGAGATTCAATATTGTGTGAAATTAGATCAGATAGTCTCTTCCTCTAAATACTAATAGTTGAGTGATTTGAAAATGAATAAAGCACTAGTGATATAAATCCCCCAGCATTCAGTTCTGATGCACACTGTCTTCTGAACTGACACTCCTAGAGTAATTAGTTAATTAGTCAAATAGACACACAAAATTCAGGCTGGCTGGATCTGCATCTTGCAACAAGCAGCAGATGATCATCTAAACTTAAGATTAAAGCCTTGAAGTAGTTGTACTAGCTCTGATTTCATCTGCTCTGTTGAACGAAGCCGATCCTGTAATGATCCAAGTTGACTGTGAATATTTTACACCAATTGAAACCCCACTAATTATGGCAAAACCTACGGACGGGGGATAAACTAGATGTTGAGAGGAATTTCATCTCATGAAGGAATGAAATTCTATATTACCTAATTAGGCTCACTGAAGCTTGACCATTAGCGATAAATTACCAATTACCACATATTACTCTAAGTTACCAAATAATCCAATAATACAACGTAAAATATACACTATTGAAACCCCACTAACTCGACGGAACGACCCAACAAGTAAACCACAAGTTAACTAGCTCGTAAGTACCTGACGCGGGGCTTGAAGGCTGAGTGTGGACAACTCGCATGAACGAATAGTTAAAGCGACGGAACGAAAAAGGGGTCAGATGTTGAGGAGCATGACCCCAATTTCCAACCGGGCTTGAGATCACTTTTACTCTGTATATAATCCATGGTTCTTCCCTGAAAATAAGTTACAATGAATTAAAAATTTTGCACTAATTTTAGGGTTGGCAGTAGTTAATCTGTCATCTCCCATGATACTTTTTTGGTGGAAGGAACCTGTTTTCGGGCCGTGGAAAATTGGCCGATGTTCCCAACGAGCTTTTTAAATATTGATAAAAATAAAAATAAAGAAAATTCCCCTTTCTCTCTTTTTTACCATAGGCGATTGATATCTGATAAGCGGAGTGGTTGGCTTTCAAAGGTTCATCAGAGGATCATACCCGGTAGAGGAAACAGGGCTGGTTGAATAATGAATGGTAAGGCGCTGGCCCCCTTTCAGCTTATCGCAAAATACAAACATCATTGATATATATATGCACATGGAACCGACCTTCATACCATACAAAATTCCTCAATTGGAACAAGCTGTTCGGTAGCTAGGAAATAGGAAATATTGGTGACGGGCGGCAAAAGAACATCATGAGACTTGTGAGAAGGGTGAAGTGCAAAGGGACAAGGGCTTGTAGTTAGTTACAGGGAGTCAATATAACGATACTACAGGGTTGGATTGATTTCGTTTCAAGGGCCCCATGCTTGTCACAAACCAATGAATCTATCGAAGTATGGAGAGGCACAGGGTTGTACCTTGCTTGTTCTCGGACACATGTTAAAAGGTGAAAAGGACAAATCGTGCTAGTGACGTGGAAGGCTAACTTTGAAATAGTTTCTCATGTCCTGCCTGCATCGACGCAGATATGAAGGGTATGTACGGTAGGACGACAGAGAGAACCAACCCTGTAGTTATGAGTGCGGCAGTGAAGTGGTGAGGGCAAGCATGGAAGATTTTGATTTGACCTGAACAGTGAGCACAACGCATAATTTCATATATATAAGAGATATAAAAAAAAAAAAGGGTAGAATAACTGTAACTAGGTATCTCTCCAATGTGCAAGATGAAGATTAGACATGGTCAGCAAACCCGCAATGAGTAACTAGTTAGTTAACTAACTAACTAGTAACTTAGTATATTATAAAAATTTTAACCCGAAATATCTTCGCAACTACGGAGCAGCTAAGTTGCTACTATTGTAAGTAAGAAAGATCATCCATCTATTTAATCAATTATAGCATTACATGAAAAATATTATACGCTTTAATGCAGCTTTAGAGATTGAAGTTATCTGTTGATCTTCAAAAGAAAATATAGCGAGTTCCAGTCTTTCCACTATCTCTATAGTTAACCCTCTCGACATCGAACTTGTTCATTCCACTTAGTGACGACTGAGCACTAGCCCTCGACGACCTAGATATGTTCACCGAGCTGGAGACTTTGCATCATTCATGCTGATTGTTGGCATTACTGTCTAATCCCAGGAACCCCCACCGGGGTGCGTGAATTAGCAAAGCACACGGCTTCAGAGGGGGGGAATCCTTGTGGGTGAGATTTCTTTGCAGGGAACGAGTGGCCACAGGTGCAATAGTCAAAGCTTGACGGCGGACAAGGTCTCTATTATGCTAGAAGAATATATGGAACACCAGATTCGAGGCTGCCAGGACAGGGATATTCTGCTATGGAGCAACCAGTTAGTTACGGAGTAACTTAGGAACAACAAATTACGGGTCCAGTCCCAAGCACGGAGCAGAAACTAAAGCTTGAAATTTGCTCCAGTTTCCGACAACCTAACTTAACTAACTATCCGTAGTTACTCCACAATCACTGGGTGTGGGTGGAGAACGAAGTGTGTTCTTGTGGAGCAAACAGCCGATGTATGTATAGTTATAGTAATAAATGCACCTACATCTTCCACCTTCATACCTGGAGAACCAATGGGGTAAATCTGCACGCCCGTTAGTTAGTTGATTACAGCCTCCAAAAGGAGTTGGCGCTTGTGCCACACGTGAAAAGGAAGTTCCTGATTGTTCCAATCAGCGAGTTAATAGTTAATTGCTCAACTTACAGCGATGGTTGGTTAGTTTGTTGCTCTGTGTCTAACAATAGAAATCAGGTTCCTCTTGCTTTTGAAGGGCTGGATTTTCATTCTGGCGCGGGATCAACTTCATATCAGAGCTTTGCGCCATCTTTTTATTCAATGCAATAGTTACTGATTCCCCCGACCTGCTATCGAATCAACATTCTGGCGAAAGAGTGATCGATTTTCACGGCGGTTGGGAGTTATGTACAAGCAGTGCAATTACAACTTGTATACACGGTTTCTTTAATCAGGAAAGCGGATATCGCTTGTTGCATTATGGGACGGACAAAATACCGCTCTTGAGTATAGGATGCTAAGTGACTTTTTATCTCCTTGTGGTCGTTCAATCGCAGCAGCCCTGCAGTTTGTCCTGCGATGTGTCTAACAATGCTTTTATCAGAACGTTTTCAGCCCCCGATTAAGTTCCATGTCGCGTGCTTTGAACTATTTTAAAAGAGATGGAGAGTCCAAATTTGAAGCTAAATTCGTTTGTTTCCGTGTTTCGTTGTAGCATTAGGTTAACCATATCCACACTCGCTGGCAGAACTCCTCCCCCAGATTATTCTCTCAGCAAGGGTTGGACACCCCGATGATGGGGTAGAATTGTTACTGCGCCAGGCGGGGATTAACGTTTTAAAAACTCACTAAACCATCCAAAATCATGCGATTGCGACCTAGGGACATACATGCTTACCTCCCCCCCTCCCCTATTTAATAAGACATCCCAGGAAATGTGGAATCAGCAAGTTGACCGCACCCAAAGATTCCAAGAAGCTAATACAAGCGCGCTCACGGACGAGCGGTGATCGCTTCGGAGAATGCCAACTAAGCCTGGGTCCATCTGAACTACCCGTTAGCAAGAACAAATTGGGAGCAGTAAAGTCAAGCTAAGCGAGCCGAACTTAGAGTAACATGTAACGTCGTTCTCCCCAAGGAAAATTCAGAAATTCAATTGACCTGGTTTGATTGGGCCGCATTCCCCAGATGCTGAAGTTCCCGACTCGTCTGTTCTCTGTTAGCTTTCTTGACTGGGATATAACGACAATGCTACCTTGGTGAAATCCCACCTGCTCGCATGGCCGGCTGTCACGGTCGGGGTCATCCCGCCCTGGCAATGGCTTGCATGGTTAATTGGACTTGGGAGCAATATGTAAAGACCCAACCCTCCTCCCTCTCTGCCGCTGTCGGTCCGCTGTGTTCTCCTTTTTCGTTTCTTTCCTGTTTGGCCTCGATCTGATCACCACAACCTGCTTCTCTTTTAAACGTTCTTTTGTTATGAGCTCCGTCCGTTGCGGACATTTGAATGATGGCTTACAGTGCAACTGCAGACGGTCTTGAAGTGGCCAGGGCCGATTCCAAGGAAGTTGCGGTGCCAAAGCAGCAGATGGATGTAAAGGAGCTGGACGACTTCTCTGACAGCGAATACCCCGAACCAACGGAGCATGACCTAGATAACCTCAGGCGCATTCCCGATAGAATCCCATGGATTTGCTTTACTATCGCTTTTGTTGAATTGTGTGAGCGGTTCGCCTACTACGGAACTACGGCCGTCTGTATGTTTTCGAACCCAGCATCCCAGGATTGAGTAATCCCACACAAGACTTGCGGAACTGATCAAATGTTTCTAGTGACCAACTTCATCCAGCAAGATCTTCCACCAGGATCGACTACCGGAAATGATCCTACTCCCAATGGACAACCTGGAGGTGCGCATCGACCGTTCCCTCATTATCTGTGTTGCGTCCTGCGTGAATAGTCTCCTAACTTCACTATCAGCCCTCGGCAAAGGCCAACGAGCCTCACAGGGCCTCGTACTGTGTATGTGACACTTACCTGACTAACAACTCCGGGTTTGAGAGATGGCTCTAATAATACTACAAAATAGTCAATAAAATGTGGTCTTATTTTTCCCCCCTCTTCGGCGGTAGGTATACGGTTCCGTCTTCAAGGAGAAGCTTTCAGTTCTGATGATATCAATCCATTAGGCTACCTTGCGGATTCCAAATGGGGTAAATTCCGAACCATCCAGTATTCAATTGCCCTGGCAATGTTTGGCCATGTCATTATCATTATATCCGCTCTCCCTCCCGTGATTCGACATCCTGAAGGTGCTATGGGATGTCTCGCCATAGGTCTTGTTGTCTTTGGTGCAGGTGTTGGTGGCTTCAAGTAAGATAACGAATTATCAGAATTGGAGATTCTGAGATATGTGACTGATGCTTTCCAGACCCAACATCTCACCCCTTATGGTTGAGCAGCTGAAGCACACGAAGATGCGGGTTATTGAGCGGAACGGCGAACGATTAATTGTTGACCCGTCTCTGACTACGCAGCGTATTTTTATGTACTTCTATCTCTGCATTAACATCGGCTCGATTGTCGGACAGGTTACGATGGTCTACGCCGAACGATACATTGGCTTCTGGCTCTCCTTCACTCTCCCTACAGCTATGTTTTGCATCTGTCCTCTCGTTCTTGGAATTTTCCACAAAAGATACGTTCAATATCCACCGACCGAATCCGTTCTTGGAAACGCAGTCAAGCTTCTCAAGTTTGCCTGCAAGGGGAAGATCTCCTGGAATCCAAGAAAAACGTCAGTGTTGTCGTTCACTTCTGGCAGAAATCAGCAATGACTGACATCCAAAAAGTTTCCGTAACCTGGGATCTCCCTCATTCTGGGATGATGTCAAACCATCCAACGTTGCACACAAGCCTAAGTTCATGACATTCGACGACGCTTGGGTCGACCAAGTTGCAAGAGGAACCAAGGCCTGTTTGGTGTTTGCATACTATCCCCTATTTTGTAAGGCCTCCCGCGAATATATGCCAATTAGGTATCCTTCGATGCTGACTTGAAGTAGGGCTGGCATACAACCAGATTGATGGAAATCTTACGTCTCAAGCCGCAACTATGCAACTTAACGGCGTACCAAACGATCTCATTAACAATTTGAACCCTCTTGGAATTGTTATTATGATTCCAATTTTGGATTTGCTTGTCTATCCTTTCCTACGTTGGCTTAAAATTAGGTTCTCCCCTCTCAGACGTATGACGACTGGTTTCTTCTTTGCTTGCTCTGCTATGATTTGGGCGGCTGTCGTCCAGAGCAACATTTACTCCAAGGGCAAATGCGGCAAATATATGAACAAGTGCAGTCAGCCCGCCCCATTGAATGTGTGGATTCAGTCTGGCGCGGTAAGAACTTCTCTATCAGGCAACGTTTTCTGCATTCGTCGTTTCAATCGCTAATCAAAATAATAGTATGTGCTTGTTGGCCTTGCTGAAATCATGGCCTCGATTACTGGTCTGGAATATTCCTACACCAAAGCACCTGCTAACATGAAGGGTTTGGTTTTCGGTTAGTTTCCTCGTCGTTTGAGCACCCAAAGCCAGCACCGCATGAGAAATGTTTTTTTTATCTCCCATGAAATATACATATGGATTCCTTCGTTATTGCCTACCAGATGCTGACATCCTCCCACGGACAGGTTTCTACCACTTCACCTCCGCCGTGTCCTCTGCTATCGGTCAGGCCTTCGTCTCGCTTTCCGACGATCCACTTCTAGTGTGGAACTACACTGTTGTCGCCATTATCGCTTTCTGCGGAGGTATTCTCTTCTGGTTTACCTTCAGGGGTCTCGATAAGAAGGAAGAACAGATGAACATGATGAAGGAGTCTGAATACCGCGGCCGCATCAGGGACCGGCAAGCCAATAATAAATTGGACGTGGAACTCAAAGAATGAGATGTTACAGCTGGCCTCTTTCTCTCCCTATTTATTTTAATTCTGTGCACATTGCAAACCCGGTCTTCCTTTTTTTCTTTTTTTCCTTTCTTTTTTTTCTCACGAAAAGGTGACTGATGCTGTAAGCGTGCTTTGTAGGAAGATACCAACCTCTTGTTCTACCTGCATTAGCATCACCAATACATGTGTGAATCATATTATTGATGATATTAACGCCCATTATCAGCCTTTCAAAAACAAATAAGCGAATGAACAACTCTACAACGTTCCCAAATGAGTTCTTTTAATGTTTCATTTTCGTTACAGAACCAGATATCTCACCTGTTAACCTCATATCAGGCCGCTTTCAAATTCTTAACTCTATGTCATTATTCCATCCCACCCCATCATATGATTGGTGTGTTTCGTATTCTTGCCAATATAATTGTAATATACCGAGGGTTTCGAAGCTTTGTGTCAATGAAACGTCTGAATGACGCATCATATATCCCCCTCCCCATATTTCTGAAATGTCGTTGCATTTGCGATTGCACATGTGGGTTATCGTAGCTAATGAGCTTTGACATTTTGATTATCTTCATTTTTTTTTTATGGATATGATACCTACCCTATCCTAGGTACCTAGGTACTTACTTGGTTATGAAAAGTATTGTCCATTGAAGTAGAATAAGCATGCAGCGCTTGCTTCAATCGCTCTTCATGCTTGAAATGCGCACTGCTTGGTACTTAGACATACAGCAAATACTTCTTCATGAATTTAGTTTTTATGGATGATATATTTCCATCTCGTAGTTCCAACCTGTCTTAACGCCAATCATTCAAAGACAGCATAGAGCAGTGCGGGGAACTTTTCTGAGAAGAAGCACACCAGAGTCAATGTCAATGATGACAACAGAGAAGTCAAAAGGCCCTCTTCGGTGTTTTAAGCTGTCGCGCTCTGATTATTGATATACATTTGAAGTCCATGGATAAATCTATTACCACTTGTCAGCGCCGGCTTTCCAGTCCTCGCAAAGGAACTACATGTGATAATAAAATGGTCTCTTAGAGGGGCCGCCTATGAAGCCTCGCGGCTCGAGGTGCGTCGCATATCACTATAGCCATAGTTAATATGCAACCCCGAAATCATATATCGAGTTGTGGCAAGACAAGACTTTGCTTCCGTAAATGGTAGGTATATGTATATCGAACTCAACTAGACCGTTGTTAAGGGATATATTAGTGTCTACAGTTTGTTGCTTAGGAATCCGGCGGCCCGTCACGAATCCTATACGGAGGGTAGATAAGTTTGCTGTTTGGTAGTCCGTGGTTATCTGCTGTCTTTACATTGGCCTCGATCTGTTTGAATGTGGGCAAAGGCCCTGCAATGGGTGGGGGGTTCAGCTGCACATAAGGCGAGTGAACTGACGATATGACTGATTGCATTAATACGTTTGTTAAGTGCATCGACGGATATATCTCGAGTTAGAAATTAACTAACTAGCTATCAGCACGCCATTGGCTGGACTGACCCTCCCACCGCTTGCTGATGAGCAAGGATAACTAGTTAATCATCAACTCCTCCCACTCGAGTGCAACAGAGCAAAGATGCCGGCTCCATGCCCAAGGCTGCTTGAGGACACTTGAGAACATTTTCCTCCGGGGTGATATATGCTGCAATCAATCATGTCCTCGCAACCAACCTCCGTAGGTCATCACCCAGAGATCACCCATACACCGTCTGGAATAACTCAGCCGGAGGTGTTGCAACATCCTGCATATGATAAGAGGTGTGGACACCTTGATTTTAAGCAGAGCGGATTTGACACAGATGCAGAAGTTGCAGGTATGTTGTGCTGTGCTGTGCCGTGCTGTGCCGTGCTGTGCCTCATGGTGTATATATACATTTTTACAGAGTTATTTGCTGACTACGGCAGATGATGGACGGGTCAACATCAACATCAAGGAGCACGGTCGAAGGTTGTCACAGTTATTAAATCCAGTTTTTGTGGCACAGAGCAGCCATACTCACCATGTACAGACCTCTCTAGCTAGAATAGATCAGGGACTTCCTGTGCCACGTCTCAACATCGTTATCCAAATTGTTGGGTCTCGAGGAGACGTACAGCCATTTGTTGCCCTTGGACGAGAGTTAAAGCATATCTACGGTCATCGTGTCCGACTAGCGACCCATCCTAATTTTAGAGAATTTGTACAGGAACACGACCTGGAATTTTTTAGTATAGGAGGTGACCCCGTTGAACTCATGGCGTTCATGGTGAAAAACCCAGGCTTGATGCCCGGTTTCGATGCGATGCGCAACGGCGACATCGGCAAGCGTCGAAAGGAAATCGCCGAAATAATTTCGGGTTGTTGGAGGTCGTGCTTCGAGGCTGGAGATGGTACTGGTGTCCCCGTCACTGATGCTAATTTCGATGCCACTCAAATTGAAGGTGAAAAGCCTTTTGTTGCCCATGCGATCATTGCGAATCCGCCTAGCTTCGCCCACATCCATTGTGCCGAGAAGTTAGGAATTCCATTGCACCTCATGTTCACGTACGTTATGCATAACCACCTGTGCGAATTTGCCAGCGACAATAGCTGATATATTTAACTCTTTAGCATGCCGTGGTCTCCAACCCAAGCGTTCCACCACCCCTTGGCCAACATCCAATTTTCAAACGCCGAAGTGGGAGTCGCCAACTTTGTATCCTATGCTCTCGTGGAGTTGATGGCATGGCAAGGATTAGGTGATGTCATCAATCGATTTAGGGAGCGTTCCCTTGGTTTAGAGCCAATGGGCATCATGTCGGCTCCTGGTGTACTTCCGCGACTGCGTATCCCTTATACATTTTGCTGGTATGCAAACGAACAATTTATACGTTGTGTCATACTTCAGCTTTCTGTCTAATTTCCAACTAGGTCACCAGCTTTGATCCCCAAACCTAAAGACTGGGGTCCTCATATTGATGTATCGGGGTTCTTTTCCCTCCCTTTGGCTTCAACGTATACCCCACCCAATGATTTAGCCAAGTTCCTCGAAGCTGGTCCTCCTCCAGTCTATATTGGGTTTGGCTCCATCGTTCTTGAGAATCCCAATGCAATGACTGAACTCATCTTCGACGCTGTTAAACTAACTGGGCAGAGAGCATTGGTTTCCAAAGGGTGGGGAGGTTTCGATGCAGAAGAATTTAGAATCCCCGAAGGCATTTTCATGATAGGAAACTGTCCGCATGACTGGCTCTTCAAACGGGTAAATTGTGTTGTTCATCATGGCGGCGCCGGAACCACCGCTGCAGGTATTTACTTGGGGAAACCAACCGTTGTGGTTCCTTTCTTTGGTGATCAACCGTTCTGGGGTTCGATGGTCGCAAACGCTGGAGCGGGTCCTAAACCAATTCCCCATAAAGAACTAACAGCAGCTAATCTTGCTGCTGCTATTATTGCCGCACTTGAACCCGGCGCCAAATGCCAAGCGGAAGAGCTTGGGACAAGAATTAGGCACGAAAACGGCGTAGCTGAAGGGACCAAATCATTCCATAAACAACTTCATATCAACTCATTACGTTGTATGCTTATTCCTAGTAGGCCTGCAGAATGGTTTGTTAAACATACAAACATTCGCCTGAGCTCGTTGGCAGTAACAACCCTTGCGAACGAGGGAATTTTGGATCTTAGCGACCTCAAATTGTAAGCAATCTGACCATGTCGTAATTTGACACTCAATCATTAACTGACAAAAACGGGGATAGATACCGGCCCCGGGAGTATGATACAGAACCTGGACCCCGAGACCCAATAACTGGAGGAGCTACTGCCTTGATAGAGACCCTTGGAGATTTTACAGTGGGTTTTGCTGATATTCCAGCTGAAATTTTGAAGGCTATGACAGGACCCCGTGCGAAGGGGAAGTCAAAATCAGGATCAACCTCGCCTAAAATAGCTGCTCAAAGGTTCTCTACGAATGCAACCTCTCCTTTAGTTGAAGCCTCCGCAACTACTCTTTCAACAGCCGAAACTGCCTCTGACTCTGGAACTGTTGTAGCTGTCGGAGAAGAGAGCCCAGAGAATGGAAACGGACTGACATCGAATTCTGCTTGCCCAGAGCGTGAGACCAGGTACGTATAACAGCAAAAACGGCGGATATAATTGCCCTTCAAATGCTAATTTAAACCCTCCATGAAACTCAAGTATCGGCGAAGCCAAAACCCCTGAATGCCATAATATTCCAACAGCTGATATCATAAGCGCGGGGCACGCCGCAACGAAATTTATCAATCTGGGCCTCAAGTCTCCAATGAACTTCACTCTAGGGGTATCAAAGGGATTCCACAACGCCCCCAAGCTGTATGGAGACAAGACCGTGAGAGAACCTCCAAAGGTTACAGGCTTCCATAGTGGCATTAGAGCTGCTGGAAAGGTTCTGAACTAATTGACTACCCTGTTTGGAGCTATAATATGTACGCTGACTACGGAATAGGAGCTTGGCTATGGATTATACGACGGAATTACGGGCTTGGTTACCCAACCCCTTGCTGGACGAAAGGATGGAGTTGGCGGTGTCATGAAAGGTTTTGGAAAGGGCATCGGTGGCCTGATTCTCAAGCCCGGAGCAGGTAGCTATAGTTTCCTTGAATTTCTTGACGGCTGCGATTCTGATAGTTCCTCCGTAGGGTTTTTTGCTGTGACCGGCTATACCATGAGCGGTGTTTACAAAGAAATCCAAAAGCGTTTGGGGACAAGCGTCGAAAATTATATCATTGCGTCCCGAAGCATATAGGGATACGAAGAATGGAGAAGGTCTACCAAGGTTGAACGCGAAACGGTTATCCAATCATGGTATTCGCTCAGCAACAACCCAGCTGTGAAAGGAAGAAAGTCGACATTCTCATCCGAGTCAGAGACATCATCACGTAGAATTTTTGATCCCACGCAACTGCCACTACATACTTGTGAGGCCACCAGAGACACCACTTCATCTGGAGATGGAAACCTTCCTTCCGAAGGATTGTTCCAGAGATTCCGTTCGACCAGGCAGAAAAAAAGACATTCAATCCATCAAACTATCTACCGCCCGCACCGTGACCTCAGCCCCTCAGCTTCTGGCGAAATCGAACAGGCAATCCTCGACTCCGTTGAGCAGTCATCTACAGGAAACTCGGAAGAAGATATGATGATCGAGCGTGCCATCCGAGCCAGTATTGCTGAGCTGCAAGCGGCAGAAGCAGATGAGAAAGACGAGCAGGAGGCCTACGCTCGGGCCATCAGCGCGAGCATCGAGGAGGCAAGCCGAGTGCGGCAGGATCAAGCGCATGTAAATGATCTGCGTGATACGCGACATGGCGTAACAAACCTTGAGGGTTCGTCCACGGCGGATCCCAGCAGGCATGACGCATATTGCGATGAAGGTAGTGATCTTGAACGTACACTTGCTGAATCTATTTGAAGCCCCGCTGCTGAAGGGGAGCAGCGGAGTAAAGAAGCGCTTGAGGTCCCTGCCGAGCAGGGAGTATGGATAAGTTCAAAAGGAAGCCTCTAGGTCGAAACAATTGCTGGAGCATCAACCAAGCCAGCAATCCAGTTCTGAGGAGTCACGCAGAGCGATTGCGGAAAGCTTGAATATGGATACGGGGGCCAATGATATAAATGATTTTATTCTTGCTATTCAATTGCTTTTTATATTTTCTTTTTTACAATTTACTTCTACTTGATGTTGTTGAGCTAACTGTTTGGCTGGATACCCCTAGCACGAGTTTTCTTTTTCTTTTTCTTTTTCTTTTCTTTTCTTTTTTTTTTTTTTTCTCTGAGAAACTATTTCATGTCTCGTTATCATCTGCATATTTCCTTATTCTATATACACGCGACACACTGACGTCATTTCCTATGCTGAGCGTGGTGGATAGCAATCTGGTTGGTCATGATCCGGCACATGTATAGACAAGGCAATGAGCCTAGATTATGGAGTGCAGCTAGGCTTGTAGGTTATTTCCGGACCTGAAGCGATCTTAGATCTGATTGAATATAAACAGCCGCGCAGTGTATCTCACTCTGCATGTGTTGGCGTTTGTGTGTCGACGGCTCTGGTCTAATGTCTTTCTATTGATATCCATCTGTTCATATGCGGAGTCACGATGGACAAAAATCCAGAATAGGAGCAAGCACTCCCTCCTCTTTGCGTTATTGTATGCATATCTATTTTGCTTTGGATGCGGTGTGCACGAAGCTCATATGCCCCTGAACCGCATGTCCTGGGCGGCGATTCCATATCACGGGACGGGGGAGGCCATTCATTCATCCCCTGCGTTTCGCCTGCCTCAAACGGGTGACACGCCTTCCGCACCGGATATGGGTGCGGCTGACACCAGCGACGGTGACATCCATCGACAGCGATGTCAGTCTCAATTCCCCGTCTCAAGTTCTGTGCCTTTCACCCTCTCTTCTTCTTTTCCCCGTGGCATAATTTTTCCATCCATCCCTAGTCTTCGTTTGTTCTGTACCAGCTTTCTTCTCTACACGACAGAGTTTGAATCCAACTCCGGGGGCAAGAAGGCAAATGTCACCTCAACTCAGGATGCGACCAGACACGTCCTTGGCCAGCCTTACCAGTGCTGCCATCATCGCATCTCTCGCGATTTCAGGACTCGTTAGCAGCGTTAGTGGAGTCTGGACGTGCCCCAGCGAGCGAGAGCCCTTCTGCTGTGCTATGCACTCGAGGGTCAATGATACGTCAGATGCGTTTGTTGGGACGGGGTGTAAGTGTTTTGTATCTCCGGTTTTCTGCGGATCAGTTTCTATATTGGTGATGGTGTTTACCTGTGACCCTTCACTCTGGAGAGGATTTTTACCTGCTCCTGGTTAGTTTGGCTGACCAATGTGGATCTGGAAATAATCAAACAGGCGTTGATGCACCCAGAAACGATAACTGCACTAATGGGATTCCTGTTGAATGTTGTAAGCCGTTGGTATGTATCAATGGGGTGTTGTGCTCTCCTTTTTTTTTTTTATCTCAATTACCATTTCCTCCTTATTCGTGTTCAGGTTTCTCACGAGCATACTTGCTTTTTTTTATTACATAGACACCAGAATCACCAAAGTATTCCTGCTCAGCATCAAATGCAAATGAGAGGTTTTATTGCGATAGCAAGGCCATCGGATACGCTACTTGATGGCGGGTATTAATACGGGAGAGGAAGGGAGCAAGCTTCCGTATTTCAATATTGATTGACAATCGAAAATGTGGGAAAGTTATAGAACAAACGGCTGAAAGAATCTTCTCGGGGATATTGATCCATGTTATATATACATCTACATATATTATATCTTTTATGTGAACTGTGTGATGTTGTTGGTTGAGAGAGGGTTCAAGAGCAGGGAAATTTGCCCAAATTGATTATTTTCTTATGATTTCGGAGTTTTCGGGATGGTCAGTTGTATCTACAGTTGCTAGCTCGACAGTGATAAAAATTGCAGGGTGGTTAGCAGGCGTCGTCAACATTTGTGTAATGCTTATGGCACCCAGAGATTTGATATCATGTAATGCTTCTGAAACATGAAATGGGTGAGCTAGATAGGTGGTTTCTTTTCTATAACTAACTAGAGCAAAGGCTGAAGGCAGGTATCTTTAGGCGACACGGCAAACGGGGAGCTAGGCGAATAGGAATGGTTGTTTTTCTGTACCTTTATGAAACGGATAATATGGGGAATTGATGTGTGGAGATCGACCTCGTAACTATTGCTCTATGACGATCGTATATATATATATATATATTTATCTCCGAAAAGTGTGGATGGAATATCTTGCCCCTGAAAATACATTAAGAAAGCATTTCTCACTCGCGCTCAACATCCCCACAATTCCTCCGCATTGCGTCGAAATAACCTATCCGCCATGTCAGCATCCCCTTCCGCGCACCACCCCAAGCAAGCCTTCACAAAGGGCGTTATATCCATCCCATCAAACTGCGTATGCGGCCAGTCGGTCGCAAAGACCAGTCTCTCCTTACCCGCTTGCATCATCTCACGCATCAGAACGCCCAGTTGCTTGAACTCAGGATCGTCGCTTAGTCTATACGGCGCGGAAATCTTGACATATGTATTTCCCTGCTCCAGAAGGGAGACTAGCTCTGTAAACCCAGGTAATGCGTATGGGTTCAATGGCAATAACGACGATGACGGCAACGTCGGCTTCGCAAAATGATCCAGACATACCTTCACGCCCAGCTCAGGAATGATTTGCAAGACATCTAGCAATGCCTGCATGGGCAGGTAGAGTTGCAGAACCCACCCATACGGGCGTATGACATCAGCATACTGACGGAGAGTGCGTTGGAGCTCGTCCTTGTCTAGCTTCTGGGGCACGGAGACAAAATTCAACCTCACGCCCCTGACACCGAGCCGGTGCCAGTTCGCTAACGTGCAGTCATCGTCATTATGACCGTCTGCAGTAATGGCAGCTGCGTCGAAACAAACAACACCTCGGGCGCGTGTAGGGCCTAGCTGCTTCAGCCCATCAAGCAAGAGTGCATTATCATAGCCATAGATGGAAGGCTGGACGAGGACGAGGTTGCGTATTCCTAGAGTTGATTCGAAAGCGAGAGCTTGGTTGAGAGTATGCGTGCTGGGGATGTAAGCGGCATTTTGGGAGAGCGGGTAGCGGACGGGGTCTACGATGTGCATGTGGCTGTCCCAGGAGTTTGAGGGGAGCGTTTGGGGTAGGGATGGGAGAGTTGATTGGGATCTTCGGCTCCTCAAGGGAATTGTGGATGGGTTGGCCATGGTGGTGATCCTCCTGCAAGGATGCTTCTTCGTCCATGTTTTTGAGAAGATCTGTCTAGAGAAGGGGATATACATTGTTAAACAGTGGGGGAAAGGTTTAGTTAGCTTTTACCTTTTTTTTCAAGTGTCGTGTAAGAGCTGCTTATTTTTAGCATAATTCCCCAACTGAGTGAGTGAGCTATGAATTCAAAATATTCTCAATTGCCTAACTCATTCACCTCAATGCACAATGAGGCCATTCAATCCACATAAAAAGACAAGAAACTCCATAGAAATAGAGGTGGAGAATTGAACTTATAAAGTTCACTCTTAAGAAGGAAGAAATATCTTTAATTCCTGAAGCTATAATCAGTTTGAAGTGTCATACTTTTTCGCTTAACATTAACTGGTTAATGTAATTCCCAGCTGAGTCCAATTGAGTCAGACTCAAATTGAAACTTGTATCTAATTTATCAACCAACCTACTTCGACGCGTCAAAATGCCACCAATTCGCAATAGAACAAAAGAAACTCTATAGATATTTATGCAAAGTAGGCATATATTGCGTCCGTCTTGGAAACTAGGGAGGAAATGTGGGTAATATCCAGGGCATCCTTTTACATTAAACTGCCCAGTTTCAAACCTGGTCAGAAGAACACCAATATTGTTTGTAAAAGTGTCATACACATGCTTTTTAATGTTAAGTACAGAGTACCTAGATCCCAATATATAGAGCTGATTAGTTGTGGTCGCAAGTGAAGGGAATAATTTTAACTAATACCCAAGTTTCCCAAAACCCCAATTGAGCGTATAAATCAGACGGGGTTAAAAAACACCACAACCTTGGAAGAAAAGAGAAAGACAGATCTCTCGAATCAATTCTCACAGCAAAAGAGAAAGATATGAAAATAATAGAAATAAATAAGGTGTAGTGAGGGAAAAGCGATGTGTATGATTATGTATAATATTTCTAAAGTCACGTGCCATATTCATCTCCAGGATATATCATTCGCCATTATTCCAATCTGTCTCGAACACCCCAATCATATTTGGTGACAAAGGCTCTATATACGAGAACGCCTCAAATAGCTCAGGTGCAATGGCGTGTACGCTTTCCTGCTTCAAGGTAGATGGAATAGCCAGCAATGGGTCTGGGGCGATGTCTGTTTGGTTTTGGTCGTGGTTTGTGCCGTGGTGGTCTGCCAGGGGCGGGGGAGTTATACTGAAAGCACCATGTGGTGGGACGGTGTAGGAAGAATGAGGAGTTTGTATTTGATAACCCTGGGAGGGACTGGGTTCTTCAGCGAAAGAGACAGGTTGGTGGCTGTGGTTTGACGCATTGAGGACGTCGATGCCTAGCTTCTTAAGTTCCTGATCGATTAAGCTGAGCGCGGTTTTGATCACTGGCTATTTTTTAGTTGATTTGAACGTGGTTTGCAGGGAAAGGGGACACTGGAAAGCTTAGAATTACCGGGATTAGCGGACGTAACGCGATCTAGGGTAACCATGCAGAATCTTAATTTAGCCAACGTTGAGGGACATGCGTATCTCAACGCCTGCAATTCAAGCAGGAATATTGAAGCGGCAGTGTAGATACTGTAAGCTATGGACAAGACAACATGTCCATCTCCGAAAGTACGCCGATAAAGGTCGAAAAGCGTTATTATTGAAGTTGCAGACGATATGCATTGGACCAGTGGTTTCGCGTTGTCGGTTACCTGTGATGATACCCTGAAAGGCCTCGAACAGAGCGTTGGTCTGTGTAGCAGGATGTTCGTGGTGTGATATAGGCAACTGGAAGCACGGTGGTACGTCAGTAAGGAAAGCAAGCAAGACCATGCGTGTTGAGTGTAAGAAACATACTTTAATGTGACGATGTGACTTGGGGGGGAGTATGGTGGCAGATCGTCGACGATGAGTTTCAAAAACACCGGAAGCTCACCCCACCATTTTTCAAGATTGCTGCTCTGCTGTTGGACGCATCTTAGAAACTCGGCTTCTGTGCTTTTACGGATTGGGTCGTAGATGTGAATTATTATTTGGTTGAGGATTTCCGCTAACGAGCACACCTTCATAAAGCACGAAGTGGCATGGGCTTGTGCAGGGGGATAATGTGTGCCTTCCGGGAAAACAACACCATGCGGTGTCCATATCTCTAATTCGGCCGTGTCATCCACTACAAATATTTCGATTGGAGTTAGCTCATTTCGATCCTGGAAGAATCGTTGGAAAACGCGTAAAAAATCACATAAGATTTGAAACGGCGGGTAGAGGGGGGGGGGGGGGGGGGGGGTTCACCGACATAATATCTGCGGCGGACTGACAGGCGTATCCTGTATTATAGGAGATCTGCCGAAGTAAAGAGACACCAACTTATCCCAAAAGTAACATGTCCAAAACAGACGGTTGCGAATTTCAATATCCTCGTCCGAAAACTCGACTGAGCCGGAATACTTTCTGCTGTCGATGGTGATGCCTAGGTCCTCCACCAATCTGAATGCCATCCCGCTGAACAGCCACGCCTGCGTCCTGTTTCCACGACCACATTCTTGGGCGCTCAATATGAGCAGCGACTGCACGATGGTAATGTGGCCATTACCAGCCTTTAGGCTATCGAATAGACTAGAACAGGCACGATGGGAAAATGCACTTTCCCCGCCATAGGACTTGATTTGATGGGCGATTTTCGGCTCATCCTTACACCATCTCGCAGAATGGGATAGAATTGCATTTAGCAGGATCTCGGAATAGTAAGGGCCATTCAGTTTCATGTCACCTAAGTTTAAAAATAAAAATAAGAACATTAGAAAATCGTTCGAGTCGGTGAAAAGGCATCCGTCAGAAGAACGCAAGAAACACCACAAGATTCATTGAGCTATTGACTGACGAGTGAAAGCCGGTCGATAAACAAAGTTGAATAGAGGATGTATCCAGCACCAGTGTGAATCGAGCAGGTATTGAAATGGATCCTGTACTAAGCTCAGTAAATCTTCCTCAATTTGGTCCTCCTCTCAAGCAGCGGCTGCTCTACTTTGGTCCTGTCTTACCGGTATGGTCGCGAGCTGCTCAAACGCCCTCTCCCTCCACGCGTTGTTAATAAGCCGTTCCTTGCGGCCATCGAGTTCTTGGGATTCCGGCAATGGACCCAGACTCTCATGGGCAAGGCCGCTCGGTAACTGAAATAGGCTGGTAGGACCGTAAAGCGAGATGCGCCCATCATCTCCCACTTTCAAACCTTCAATGTCTCTGGTAAGATCCGATGCCGTACGGTCATCTTCAGCACTATGCGAGTCGCTGGACACTGCGGTTCTCGATGCATTCATCCCCGAGTCTTCGACATCATGCTGTCGTTGCTGCTGCTGTTTAAGGGGCTTCAGATCCACATCTCCACCGTTTCTCCCGCTCTGAACTCTCGTTAAAGCCTCCTCGAGCTCAGCGATGCGAGACTCGAGGGCTTTTGTGTAGGACAAGGTTGGTGTTCTGGCCAATTAGCAAAGGTAGCCGAGGAGTTTTAAAGGGGAGAAAAGCCCGAACCCGACCCCTGAAAAAGAACTTGGAACTATTAAATTTTGCTTTATGTTACACTCACAGACTATATATACAGTTATCACCACGCGCGGCACAGCGGGCGCATGGGGTTGTTCCGTTGCATTTGACCTATTGATTGTCATTTAAAGGTCCAAAAAATTTCATAGCGGAAAAGATCAACCACCAAAATCGACAGCTACAACCCGGAGAAGAAAAAAATTAAATAAAAAATTAAAAAATAAATAAATAAATAAATAATAAATAATACTTTAAAAAAAAAAGGGAGGAAAGAAAGATAAAAGTCCCTTGGAGCAAAAACACGTTTTTGACCATCAGGGTTGTCACAAGCCCGACAAGGCATAATAAACATCGACCTGCGTTGATACCAACGAAAACCGACCAGAAATAGTGAGAGATAAGAAGTGAAACTTAGCTACATACCTTGCGTTTGCGGCAAGCCTCGCAAGAGAATGCACTTTTCCTGGCCACCGCAGGTTTTGAAGCGCTCTCAGACATTGCGTCAGAAGGGGGCCGGCTGTGGGGAGGAGATGATCTCTCAAGCAATAAGAGGGACAACAGGAGGGCACAAAGGGAAGTGCCCGGGAGTGACCATGTCGAAAGTGTGTTGGCTGATGATGAGTCTGGGATTCATTAGAAGAGTGGAGAGTGGAGACCTGGAGGTGTTTGCCATCGGCGGGCCGAATTGGCGAGAAGGCAACTCTAATAACCGGCGACTAATGATGGAGCGAGGGGCAGGTTGCTGCAAGAAACTATGCTGATTGTGATTAGGAACGTGAACCGAACCACTCAACGCACGTCTCTAGTCTAACGGGCGGGATCACAATGATTTACCGTGCATGAATTTTAATATGGGATGGGCGGTTGTTTCTCCTGAACGAGGATGAGAATGCTTTTACTCACTGGTTTGCTCATTAGAATTCGTTCAACCAGATTCTGTCAGAATCAAGTGGTAGGATTTGACCTTGTAAGTAGGATCAAATCTGACTGTAGCTTCTATAGAGGAAAACAAAAAAAAAAAAATCAAGACACTTATTGTACATTTTTTCTAAATTACTAGCAATCAGTAATAATTCACTTCGGCTATATCAACATTTGAATCAGAATCATTTCCACAGCTGCAAGTCTGAATAATCTGAAATGATTAATGATTTCTAGTTGCATAAAACATTAATACAAACTTTAATTAAATTTAAAGTTATCTTATCAATTAAAAAATAAAAATAATTATTGATTTATTCAAGTGAAATTAAAAACTTTACTCAATGAAATATTGACAATATATAAAACTTTTATAGAAAAATCTTTCAAATATAAGATAAAAATAAAAATACATATTATTAATCTCAGTTTTAATTTTTTTTTTAAAGTTAATTTAATTTTAGTAAAAAATATAAAAAGAATTTTGTTAAACTATTTTATATTTATAATATAATTTTATTATTAATATAAAAATTTAATTAAATAAAATATATTAAAGTCATTATATATATTAAAATAAAATAAATAAATAAATAAATAATACAGCTATTAAAATTTTCAATAATTAATATTTATAATAACTGTGCTATTGAATACAACCTTAGTGCTTTTTTATAGAATAACATAGACAAATTCATTAGAAAAAAGAAAAGAAAAATGAAAACTAGTAAAATGAGTGAAAAGTTTTATAAGAGTCAGAAAAGGACTTAGTTACCTAGGTCTCTTGTCAATGTCTAATGACCTATGACGTGCTTATCTGAGTAAGATTTTTGAATAGTTATCACTCAGATATTAGCCAATTATAAAATTTCATTTAAAAATCAAATAGTACTAAGTTTTTAACTCAATTTATTAAATATATTTAAATTATAAATCTATTTAATAAATAAAACATATTAAAATTATTATTGTTATATATATATATATATATTTATTTATAATAATATTAATTATTATTATACAAATATTATAATATAATAACATATTTATATTTAGTATAAATAAAAAATAAAAAATAACTGGTTATTTAAATTTATATTATAAATCTTTAAAATAAATTAATAAGAATATAAAGTGTATTATTAATAAAAACTTTAAAGAGATTTTAATAAATCTATTTTATTTAAATATATCTAAAATAAAAGCAGTAAAAATTTAAAACTATTAAATAAACTATTTATAGTTTAAATTTATAATCTTTAAGAATTTAAAGTAACTGCAAAAATCTTGAAAATTAAATTGCTCGGAATACACTCAAAAGCATGAGTAGTACAAGGGTAAAATCACGTTCGCTAAGTGGTCAACTTATGTTAATAGTTAGTTCTGTAATGGTCAGAGCTCGTCGATGTTTCGGCTCTAGCTACCTTGTAGCATGTGTAGGTGTGGCATGGGTACTGTTCGTTTCTCTTCAAGCCGGCCAACTATGGGAGCAGGCTACAAGTGTTTTGGGCCTTGAGCAGTTCAGGATCGTATCTCATCTCGAAAACCCTTATTCTCGGGAAGTTGATCCTTGGGGTTTTAAGCAAGTTATTTAATTTTCTATTTTTCTGTTTGTATATTTGCTGTCCTGTCTATTTTCCGTATTCGGGACATAGCCCGTCGGTTCGGCAGAACACAACAACTATTAACTGGTTTGTTTACCTTATCGAACCTGGAATCAATAGTTAGTTAGCTAACCCCGAAGACTCGGCACTTCGGATGACCGAATGAAGAGGTTCGGATGTCTCGACCCGAGCCTACAGGTCAAAGTCAACAACATCAAGCAGCTTCATACCAAATTGATAACAAATAATTACACACGTATATTTGTCAATCAGTTTTCCAATCAATACGATACATGCTTAGTCATCGAATTAATTAGTTAGGCCAGCTCAGAGCCGAGGTCGGATCATCTGCGTGCTGGAGGTTTGGAGGTTTGGAGGTTTGCGGTCGGGGGAAGAAAGGAATGACAGGGAGACTCGGAATCCGGTGCCTCCCGTGATATCACCAGAGGATGTACGTACGGTGGGTAGTGCTGGCTAATAAACCTCCCCTAATTTTATTATTCGGTGTAACAGGTTATTTACTATGGTTCCAAGGTTCAGTGCGATTTACCCAATTGCATGCCCTGGTGTATCTTACTTATTCTTGTCAACCGGGAGGCAGGTGTTGAGATGGACAATTTTCGTTGAGGACGGATAGCGGGGAGTAGTTTTGCCGATATAGCATCGGTATTTATATCATACAAGTTTCTATGGTTATTAGAACTACAGTCTACATCCAGGGGAGAAAAACTGGAGAGCACTCAAAGGACAAAAGCATGTTGGTCCACGCCTGAAACAGCTCCTATTTCTATCCTCATTCCTGGAGATGCATGCCACCCGGCGCCCCGCTGCACATCCGTCTCAGTGGAACCGCGTCTCTAAGCGCAGAAGCCAATTATAAACGTCATCTACCCTCATTTTCATCTTCACTGTCGCCACATTCCTATGGTCCCCGTTGTTCGAATCTGGAGGGTTAGTTACGTCCCAGCACGGGGTGTTATCAAGAAGGCTATTTGCTGTTCGTCCCTCGCTGTTCCCAAGCCCAACCACCGTCAGACCGGTTAAGTCAATATCAATGCTTCCATCACCGAGGTTCTTCTCTCCCAGCACGAAGATAAGATTATACTTCATCTTCTTTGCCTCTCGAATCTTCTTCCCCAGAGATCGAGCCGATGTGTCAACGTCGATACGAAACGTTGTCTGTGCAGGTGATATCGGTTTCAATGGCTGTGCTGTTGAGTTGGAGTTCGAGTTTAGCTCTCCATTCCGGTGGACTGGGTAGCCGGACATCTTGGTTGCTGCGTCCTCTGCGGCTTGGAGAAGCTTTTCATCCTGTGACACAGTTAGGATGATTCCTTGGCGAGGCGAGAGCCAGAATGGCCATCTACCATTATAATTTTCAATTAAAAGGGCAAAGAATCTCTCAAGCGAGCCAAAAATCGCCCGGTGGATCAGGACAGGCATTGCCTTTCCCGGAGTAGCGGGGTTGTAGTCCTCCTCGCCCTCCGCAACGGCGTATCCCAGTTCAAACCTCTGTGGCAGGTTCATATCCAGCTGGATGGTGGAGAGTTGGTGGAACTTGCCATCCGAATCTTGAACCTGCATATCGATCTTGGGTCCGTAAAAAGCACCATCCCCCTCATTCAACTCCCATGATCGGCCATTTTTCTCCAGCGCATCCCGCAGCTGCCGCTCCGCACTATCCCAGAGCTCAATGCTGCCAATGAAATCCCTTTCCGGCCGCGTAGAAAGGACGAGTCTGTATTTATTAAATCCAAAGGTATTCATAACAGTATCTGTAAATCTTAAAGCTGATTCGATCTCACTGCCAATCTGCTGCGGGCGGCAGAAAATATGGCCGTCATCTTGATGGAACCGGCGGACACGGGTAAGGCCACTGAGCGATCCGGATATCTCGTTGCGGTGGAGAGGGCTAAAATCGGCATACCGGAGCGGCAGCTCGCGATAAGAGTGATTCTGTGACTTGAAGAGCAGGCAGTGCCCGGGACAATTCATGGGCTTAAGACCGTACGACTCGTCCTCGCCAATCTCACCCTTCGCCGTCTCACCGGAGGCTCCTCTCCCGCGGACCTCGTACATGTCATCCTTGTAGTTTTGCCAGTGGCCCGAAACCTCCCATAACGACTTTTTGTAGATACTTGGAGTCAGGACCTCGCGGAACCCGTACTGTGCATACTGTGCTCGCAGGAAGGACGTGAGTTTGTTGAGGATATGTGTGCCGTTTGGGAGGAATAGAGGCGATCCAGGACTGTAAACGGATGTAGTGAAGAGATCTTGCGCCGTTCCGACCACTCTGTGGTCTGCTGGAGGAAGAGTTGGGGTCTGTGGAGAGGAAGCATCATGGTGAGGTGTATCATCATTGGTGGTGGAGAATGCGGCCTGAGACGCCGTACATGAGCAGCTTCTCACAGCGAATTTTGCGGGATGATGGAGTTTGTGTCTCCACTGAGGAGATATATTAGCCGTGGACCAGATGGGAAGACAGCGCCATCGCCCTGTGTGGATGCTGGGCCGCCGCATGTGTGTTGGTTGGCTGGGGATGAACAATTCGTTTGATGGTTAGGATTATTTTCTTAATTAATTTTTCTATTTTTATTTTCTTTATTAACTAGTTAACTTAAAACGCTTAAAACGCGACATCGCGTTGTTCTCCCCACTCTCAACCTTCATCAACTAATTACTGAAGTCGAACAGCGTGCCATTCTACCTGCATAAATGAACAACACAAAAGATGCTTGTTCATGACCCATTTTTAATCTAAATCATATGTGGTTGATACACAAAACAACCTATGAAAGAGTCCCATTCCTTACGCCTCGCCTATTGCCTCCAGGGCAACACTCGTCTTAAACACCAACTTCTTGAAGGGAATAAATAACAAACAACGTTCTCTCTTCCTCAGCATTTTGTGGGACTGCTTGTTACAGAATTCACTTGAAGGATAAATTTACAACTCCTGGAACGTCTCGCTGGCCGATTTCTCTCTCCGCTCCAACGTCAAGTTGACAAGATGGCATCCTCAAGCCAACCAAGGGTATCTAGACTGCTCGGAGAATCATGGGCTAGTTGGTCTCCAGAAGACGCGGACCAGTCGACATGTATCGATAGCGACGATGAATTTTATTCTGGGCTAGATCTACCTTCGTCAAACCCATCAACGGTGCCTGATAATTCTCTATCCATTGACAGCAGCCCGATGCCTCAGTTTGGATTCCTCCAGGACGCATCCATGATATCACTCTCGGGTCCGGAGCTCGTTATGCCATCTATACACCAAGACTATTCTCCTGATGGCTCCTGGGTGGTTTCCCACCCTTCCCCTTTGACATCCAATCCCCCAGCTTCTCGGTATACAGGGGCTGCGAGTTCTATCAATCCGCTTCCCATAGACACTCCTCGGGGTCATGGGAAACAGGAGAAGCAGCGCAATCACACTTTCTCAAGATCGTCGCACGTCACAGACGACTTAGGACGGCCCAAGCTTTCTACCAAATACCTGCTAATAGGCATCTTGCTACCCTTTGCAGTATATTTAGCTAGGGTAACATTCTTATCATGGGCAACAGAGGGTACAAAGTCCGCAACATCTTCAGAGTCAGCGCCATTTACTCTCGAAGGAACTCCACGCCAACTGGAACTCTTAATGGACGCCCGTGCTCGACTTTGGCAAATACTTAGCAACTCGAGCATATCTGCTTCCCAAATTCCCGGCCTTCTCAAGGGATGTGAGTTAGCAGTTGTTGAGCTCTGCAGCTTATGGACGGACGACATGGGATCGAAGCATGAGGTAGAATTCGAATGCGATAATGCCTTGATTGCCGTTCTCCAAGCCAAAGAAACAAGCCGCTCTCTATATTGGCACTCGGGGTCTGCCTTGGATGAAATCGATCGAGAGCTTTCAAGGATAAAGAGGTCATTGATTACCACTACCGTCGATGAATCCAATAGTCTTGTCGACCTCATCATGGAGGCATTGAATATGCGTTTAAATCGACCAGCTGTGAAATCTGGCATTTCAGACGCTCAGTATAGGCAAGCCGAAGCGGCATTTGAGCTTGCGGTCAGCAAACTGCTTACCCAGGCGAATTACATTCTCGAAACCCTTAACTCGTTTCAATCTCGCCTGCAGTCTATAGCTGAAATCATTTCGAAATTCAACGGGGACCAGGACACTTCTGGTTGTTGGTCCCACCATCCCGGCGGCGAAGGGGGTGATTTGTTTGCCACTCTTATTCAAAATATCAAATGCACCCTTGAGGAATCACTCTTTCTCTCATTCGGCCCTAAATTGGGTGGTAGACCGTCAGTAAATATCGGCGGCAGTTTAAAAACTACTATTCAGTCGCAGTTAAGCCGGGCGGATCAACAGCAGCAACTAGTTGTGATAGTTGTGAATTCTTTGGTTTCTCAGTTAAAGCAGCTGCAAAAGGACTGGGATATGGGCTACGAATCTCCTTAGTTGGACTTTGCAAGGGCGTATGCGGCTGTGATCAGTTGTATTATCCTTTCTTGTAGCATCACGCTGGTTTTCGACATAATCGTACCCCATTTCCCGCCTCCTATACTCTCCTCTTATTTCCCCGTATAACGTTGGAAAGCTGCCACCATGCTTACTCCCCAGCAAGATGTGGGTGATAAGCTTTCTTCGGCATAACTCTGTTCCTGACAGGTATTTTCCAAATCCAGTTAGCTTGCGTTTTTCTTGCTTTGCGAGAAGTCTAAACTGGCAGATGAGATACGCACACCGGACCAGACTCTTAGATTTTGAACTTTCCTTTTTCTAATTTAGCATGGAGGATGCATAATAATCACTGCCGGAGATATACAGAAAACGAAAAAGGAAGAGAAAAGCATGAACTAACGTCCAAAATACATGCGAAAACCCGGATTCGCTGATAGTCACCCACTCAGGTACTGACAGGCTGGCGAGTGGTTTGAGTACGGCTGAGCCAATGGAAAGGCCTATTTCCCACTCACTGTGCTTATATGTGCCTGTTAAAGCCATAAGAACAATATTTGACGCTCGTGGAGTCGACTTTGAGCTCCTCACTCCAATCCCCTGATACAGTGACTTCATGATTCAAGAAAGTGAGTGTCTGACTAGCTGTCATGTTTATTCCATCCGCTAATGTACATGTCAATATAGAGGTCCCTCGGTGGTTCCAACCGTTGCTGAATCCGTCGAAACGAAGCATTTTGGAATTCAACAACCTAGAAGTATACAGAGACACTGTTCTGAGCTCCTGAAAATTTCACTGGTGGTATGATCATTTCTAGAAAGGACTGGATTCAAATCCAATGCACAACCTATAAGGAACTCACCATAACTAGTCAGCAAACATACTCGACTGGACTATGGCACTACCTTCCCGCACGAGGAACACTTGATCTGTCAAGGGTGAAACACGATGGACCCGTTTGTAACTCAAACTCCATCCTCACTCATGTACATTCTAGCCCTTTGATTTTTTTTTTTTTTTTTTATTCTTTTTCTACCAACAGAATGCTGTTTGACGAGTCGCAACCAGGCGTTCTGGTGCAATAGCTGAAACGGATGAGTACATCACAGACAGCGCATGATTCCTTCTTTCCTATGATGGTTATTTGTTTGCGCCTTGTGAAGGTTGATCAGCTGTAGTGGGGTGGTGTCGGAGACAAAAGAGAGGGGCATCCGGACTTTTAAATGCCGTCCGTCTTCAATACATAGGCGCAGATCTTGCTCTTCTTGGAGCGGCACACTTCGCAACGAGGCTATATATATATTCCGTTGCCAATGCACACAGTAGCGGTCAGCAGTTAATCAATCATGTTATATCGACAACCATGTCCATAAGAACGTTTTACCCTCAACCTGTCAGTATCTTGTTATTCCATATAGACTCTCGGCATTGCCAGCTGTTTGCCCCTAGTTGTTACCGGTACCTCGGCGCAACTGACACCCGCGGCAGCCAATCACGGGACGCGGCACTCGGCTATGCCCCGCTTAGTAAGGCCTGACCTAGGGGTATCTAAACTAATTGAGCGACAACTGGGCATTTTTCAGCTTCGGAGACAACCGACATATGCACAACAAGTGTATGTAAATAGATAGATCAATCATCGTTACCAGATCTCTTTATTGCACAGAATAATACTCTATGCAGTACAGACATACATATACGCAAAGGTATGCAACCATGCAACTTTTCTTTTCTTTGTTTGGTCTGTTCATCATGCATCATCGCAGGGCAACTACATCGTCTCTCCAGTGCTGGTAGAATTGATGCAACAACAACCAAACTCCAGGAAGAAGCAAGCAAATAGATAGAAAGAAACCTACAAATCCCCAAAGCTAACAGGCTGCTCTAGTTCTTTAACTCCTCAAAAGACAAAGGGTTATTATTCCAACACCACACTCCCCCCCCCCTTTTCCATCGCCATGTCCATCCAAGTACCATCCTCCTACTCCGCCCTCCCAACCCAGCACATCAAGGTCGACCATGTGCCCGCCGACTCCGCGAAGCCCACACCAATCCTCCTCCTAACCCTCAACCGGCCCAATAAGCTCAATGCCTTCACCGGCACCATGGCGGAGGAATTGGTATCCTTCTTCAACACAGTAGATGTCGATGACCGTGTCAAGGTTATCGTAGTGACCGGCGCCGGGCGGGCGTTTTGCGCTGGTGCAGATTTGGAAATTGGATTCCCTAAGAGCACGGCGGGCGGTGGGCAGAGGAGGAATGAGGGCGATGATGGAGAGCATAGGGATGGGTATGTGACTTTTGGCATTTTCTCCTTGCCCATTTTCTCCTCTGTGTCCGCATACATTCTCCCCCCGCCTCGCCCATTACATCCACCAAAAAAAAAAAAAAAAGAAAACCAAAAAGAAAAAGAAAAGAAAAAGAAAAGAAAAAGAAAGCGGATGAGAAAACTAATCTACCTGACCCCCCCCCCCCCCCCCCATCCAGGGGGGGGCGGGGAACCCTCGCCATCCACAAATGCCGGAAAACAACCATCATGGCCCTAAAAGGCCCCGCCGGCGGGATCGGGATAACCATGACCCTGCCCGCAAACATTCGCCTCGCAACCCGGGGCTCAAAAATCGGGTTTTTTTTTCTCCCCCCGGGGCCTAAAAAAGGAAGAAGCCTTTTTCTTTCTTCCTCCCCGCGAATGAACGGAAAAGGCGGGGGGTCCACCTCACCGCAAAGGGGCCAGTACCCCGGGGAAAACCCCC
>NW_011371366.1:345114-350196 GCF_000150735.1 Paracoccidioides brasiliensis
ATAGCCCGCGCCAACCACAGCGATCTTGGGCGGAAGGACCTCGAGATCAAAGAACCCGTCACTGGTAATGCCATGGTGTGCGCCGGGGACATCATCGGGGAAAAGAGCGTAACTGCCCGTCGCAATCAGGATGTGCGGAGCCGTGTAGCGGACTCTTTCCCCACTGCCGTCCTGCAACTGGACCTCAACCTCCTTCTGGCCAGTGAAGCGGGCGGTGCCGTGGACGAGGTCGATGCCCTCGCGGTTCCAGTTGCGCTCGTAGATGCCATTGAGGCGCTCGATGACGGCGTCACGCTTGCGTTTGAAGACAGAGAAGTCGAAGGCCAGGTTTTGGGGGATGTCGTAGCCATAGTGGACACCATCGCGGAGTGTTTCGGCGATGGAGGAGAAATTCCAGGTCATCTTTTTGGGGACGCAGCTGGATGGTGAAGTAGAACGGGTTGCATCAGATTTTGGGTTTTGCTCTTTTTGTTCTCGAGATAATGATGTTGAAATACGCACCCGACATTAACACAGCAACCACCAGACCGTCCATTCTCGATAATGAGCGTTTTGGCCTTGTACCATCCCGATGCCCTCCTGGCAGCACCGCTGCCTCCGCTGCCACCGCCAATGACGATGTAGTCATATTTCTTTACTTCGTCGAGGGGGGCCATGGTTACAGACAAATCTAAATCGGTGGATGCGGCAGAGCGGGAAGAGGGAGACGAGTGGGAAAACTGTGCGGAGAGGGAATGAAGCCGTAGATTGGTCGGAATGAAAGTTCTAGTGGAGGCAGTGGGAGCCAGCTTCGACTGTGAGAGGTGGTGGTGGTGGTGGTGGTGGTGGTGGTGGCGGCGATTGGGAGGATTGCAGGAGGAGATAGCCAGGGGTATGACTGCGCAGGGGATTGCTGCTGTTGTAGGGAACTGTATGGGTCTAACGTTGGAGAGATGAAGAGAAGAACAGCGACAGGACGAAGAAGAATAGAGTCTGCAAAAAGGGCGGAGAGGGGGCATTCCCTTGATATAGGAGTAACATCTATTAGTCTAGATGGTGGGGCAGGATTAAGTTGTTATTTGTGTTAGATTATCAATACAGCGGATGGAGGAAGTACAAGGAGCACTGGAATAGTGTACAGTTGCCAACAAACTCGGGACTCCGCCCAATTCCTCTTCCTGGTCGCTATTTTGCCTTCCTAAATACTCAATTGGCGAATTAGTTAATTGTCTCGAGAGAGAAAGGAGCAGAATTTCACAACAAAGTCGAAAAAGTGGCTGGGAAAAATGCGGGTAGCTGGTTTAGTCAGTCAAAGTCAGTTCGGTCAATTGACAGTGACTAAGCCACAGGCCAACAATTAGTCAGCGCTCCGAGCGGGCGGAAAATCAGGATGTGTATATAAAACTAACTGTACAGAAGCAGAAGAAGAAACGATAAAAATAGAAACATGTGTGAAAGAATTTGAGAGCAGAGATTGTTATCATTTGAGGACAAATGAGACATAACGAAGTGTGGAGGACACCCACTTCAAAGTGTCAAATATGGATGTTTTTAAAAGACTCCGAAACTTAACATTGTATAGCGAGTATTTATAGGGCTTTACCTGGGAAGTGTCCTATAAAGAAGATACGTATACTAAGTGTTAAAACGTGGGCGACCAAAACGGTCCGCCGGCTGATATCAACAAAGTAGACGGGGAAGAAAGAAAAATAAGAACAAAAGAAAAAGGAAAACGAAGAAGGGGGAAGAGAATGAGAAAATGCCACCAAGATGTTGCCGGTAGATAAATGCACGATCGCTAGCTCCATGGAGTATCCCAAATCCCTCAGGCAAGATTGAAAAGAACAAAATGAAAAAGGAAGAAAGAAAAAAGAAAAAGAAAGGAAAAAGAAAGGAAAAAAAAAAAAAAAAAAAAAAAGAAAGGAAAACAATTCGTCCATTCATTCATCCCGCGCCAGCGCAGTTTCATGCTTCCCCCTTTCTCTCTCGCTTGGAATGTTCTCACCATCGCCTGAGCTGCTCACCACAAAACCCAGCCTCCATCCCCACTTACGCCATTGTGTCGTTCTCCTTGCATCCATGCGATGCGAAAATAAACCCCTTCGAATCGAGCATTTACCCAATTCCATCCCATTCTTGACTCATAATCATAATCCCCAGCCACTAGCCCATTCCTCTAACCCCGCACAATCCATATGAATTCAACCATCAGACATCCCCCCCCCCCAAATCCCATCCCATCCACCTACACTAATTAATTACGCGACGGCGCCGACGAATGCTCCAGCAACGGACTCCCCGGAACCGCATCGAGCGCCACGGCATGCAGCGCCGGCCGCTCCAGCTTGCCCATGACCCCCCGCGCACGCCTGTCCAGCGCATCAATGACCCACGCAGCGACTTCCCCATCGGCCGTTTCGAGGGGTGTCGAGGTGCATTTGGAGGGGTCGACGTTGGCGCCGATGCCGATGTCCATGTCCATGTCAATGTCCATGTCCATGCCGACACCATCGGCGCTGTTGTCTCCGTCGGTCGTCCGGTGGCGGCGGGAGGGGTGGTGGTAATAAGGTAGTTGTATAAGGGATGATAGCCAGGGGTGGAGGAGGAGGAGGTCGTAGCTGGGTCTCAGTGCGGCGATTTTGTTCAGACAGCCTTGGACGAAATCCTTGGCCTCGGCCGAGTAGCCTTCTTCGGGCAGTTCGGGTGGGTCGCCGTGGACGATGGCCTGCAGGAAGGAGAAAGAATGTATTGTTAGTCATCTGAATTTTTCAAGCGAATATCTATATATATATCTCTATATATATTATAACTGGGGCCACACTGCTGTGATATTTCCAGTTGCAAAAAAAATAATATACTTACGTTCAATTGGCTGAAAATGTTGTTGAACGTCTCGGGAGGGTAGGGATACCGGCCCATGGCGCATTCGACCACTGTCAGACCCAGGCTCCATATGTCGCTCTGAACACTATATGTGCCGCCACCGGGAGTGGCGCCACCACCAGAAATCCGCTCCGGAGCCATGTAACTCTGGCAGCCGATGTTGGTTTTCGCGATACTAGCCACCAGATTCCCACTGACGCCAAAATCACAAATCTTGATCTGCCCACGCGTGTTGATTAGGATATTGGTCGGTTTGACGTCGCGGTGGATAATGTTGTGTTCATCCTTCAGAGATTTCAAACCCATGATAGTGGATAAAATGATCTTTCGGAGGATATTCTCGGGGATTCCGTCGCCATAAACTTTTTCAACGGACCCACCGTCCATGTATTCCACACAAATGTACACAGCGCCCTCCTGGAAGAATGCACCGTAGAAATCGATGATGAACGGTGATACACAACGGTGCAGGATGTCCAACTCCATAATAATGGCGGTGAATTTTGCTTCGTCCAGTTCGAGGCGGATCTCCTTCATGGCCATGATGACGTTGGATGTGTTGCATTTTGCGTCATTGAAGAGCGGTGTCGTTGTTTGAGACGACGACTGTTGCCTTGTAAGGGTGCCACGTAATCCCACGCCCGGTCTTCGCAAATGCGGACGACAGTGTCGAACCTTGTAGACGGTACCGTAGTTGCCCTTGCCCAATTCCTCAAGGGTGTCAACTTCATCCAACGAGATGCTGAAGCTGCTTCCGGAGGTGAAGTCGATGCCGCCACTGTGGATAATAGCCTTGTTGCGGAAATTTAAAGTCCCAGCCTTCGTGTCAACGAAGTCTGAGTATTTGGAGAACAGGGTCTCAGGAGGGCCTCCAGCGTCTTGTGAAACAGCTGACGCACCGGGAAAACTTCCAAAAGGGCCCAGGTTGGCTGCCCCGGGATGAGGTCCGGTAGCGTCAGACAGCTTCATGCCCCGATTAAGCCCTCTCTTTGCAGCTAAGCCGCCCATTTTTTGTTGTATTATAGGGCTATTGGGGTGTGATCCCGGAGAATGCGCCGGCCACACAGGGGAGGAATGGGATGGCAGTCTGGCCATGCCTCCCGGGATCGGACCACCAACCATAGTAATCCCCTGGATTGCAGAACCGACGATGGGACTTCCTCCGGGCATATTGCTGTTCAAATACGGGATCGACCCGGGCGGCGCCCCTTGTCGAGAGAGCGAAAACGCCTTCATTTTCGCCTGGATGTCCTGGTTCAGACCGCTCGAGCGTGGGATGGCACCGGGAGGACGGACGGGAGGACGAACGGGAGGTTTTCGGGCAGCATTGACGTGGCCAAGCGGAGTGGACGACCGGGGCATCGCAGGGGAGGGGTTGTCGCCGACGGAATGCAGGGTTGGGAGCTGAGACTCGAGCGAAGGAAGGGAAGAGGTTGACAGGAGATTGGGGACGGGTCCCGAGAGATCATCGTCGGTGGAATCCGGTGAGTCATGGCTATCCATCTTTCCAGGCGTAATAGGCAGGGAGTTGTTACGGACGAATCGTGGAGGGGGTAAAGCAGGTTGGTTGTGACCATAGAGATAGGCTTGCGAAACGAAGTTCACCCAAACGACCAACCTATGATATATATATATGTGTGTGTGTGTGTGTGTGTGTTTTGACTCGCGATATGTGTTCTGGGGAGCTTGTTCTTAACAACCACACAAGACGCACGGCCAGAGCAGAGCACGTTTGCCACTATCTCTCGCGGGGGCATGCAGAGATTCGAGCGAGGAGGAGTCAATGGACGAGAAGGAGGGCTGACGGAGGGCTGGCAGGGCAGTTTTACATACGGATATATAGATGTCGATATAGCGTGCAATATCTGGCACCAAGTTCTCCGCTGTCACAACCGGGCCAGTCACGGCAAGAATTGACGGGAGGGGTGAAGAAAAAGTTTTCGGCCAAGGATCAAGGGGGGGGGGGGGGGGGTTTTTTCCCCCGGAAGAAGAAGGGAGAAGGAAGGGGGGGGGGGGGGGTTTGTTTTTCACCGGCACCTTCTCTAAAGGGAGGCAATTTCCTTGTAAAAACAGAGCTACCGCCCCCGCTTTCCGGGTCAAAGTTCCCCACGCTAACCGGTTTGATTAATTCCAGAGAAAAGGAGGCCAAGAAAGAAATTTTCATTATATGATAAGGGGAAACTAAAGATAGACAATAACTCAAGCGCTGAAATATGATAA
>NW_011371366.1:350296-353301 GCF_000150735.1 Paracoccidioides brasiliensis
GGGTTGGCTTGCACGGCGCGGTTGGATGTGCACGACGGGAGGCAAAATAACCCAGCAGGAAGCAATAGTCTTCTCTCCCGTTAGTTACTGTTTATCTTTGTCTCTTTCGTTCCTTATTTGTGTGTGTTCCCTCGTTGTTCGTGCGCTCCGCCGGTCAGGTTTTCTTGTTTTCCTGCCCCTGTGGATACTAGGAACAGACCAAGAGACAGAGAAGTAGATAGTTGGGTCGCCGTGGTTGGGAGCGGGGGAGAGGGCGTAGTGGCATGCGGGCTTCAAGGCAGCAGAATTTAATAGGGCCCCTTTGGGACTAAGTTGGGCTGGTGACAGTGCAACAACAACAACAACACGGGGCGCCAACCAATGACGGAGCGGTGGAGACGAGGAACCGCAGCGTCAAGAGAACTTCGGAGAATCCGCGCCCGGTCGATAGAGGAAGGAAAGATAATAAAATAACAAATAAAGAATAATAGATAATAGATAAGAAATAAGAAATAAGAAATGAGAAATATTCAAAGGAGGAATGAATTGAATCGTGCTTGGAGTTCACCGAACCAGCCACGCCACGCCCTGCCTTGGTTGGTTCGGTCGGTTAGCGGGCTGACTAACTTCTTGGGCCGTAGAGGGGGTTGAGCTGAAAACCAGTTAACCGAGTGTTTATTTGTAGGGAGTTCGGGTAACTATGAGTTAGTGAAGTTTAGGTTGACTGTTAACTAGCAACAACTTAACTATAGGTTAACTAACTAAACTTAACTAACTAGTTAGTTAACTAGTTATTAACTAACTAACTAACTGATAACTAAGAGTGAACTCAGGCAGCAGCTGGCTTATGTAAGATGCTGGTGTCTGTGGCACAACCAACTGCGTCCCTTGGCCGGGGCGAAGCTCCTGGTTGGCTGCAGTCCAAAGTGCTCTTGGGCTCTTCCACAGCCACATTGCAGGTAGCCGATCGTATACGGGTATGATCGACGGTTGGATCCTCACCGAGGACGTCCGTGGGATATCTGCTGCCCGGATGGATGGATGGATGAATGGATGGAGCATGCATGGGGTTGGAGGTGAAAATCCAGTCTGATCGGAATTTGTATGGGGACAGAGGCAGGATGGCGTTCTCAAGGTGGTACATAGGCTCATGCCGCCGTATTATAGAGAGCCAGAGCGCCCCAAAAAAGAAAGGGAGTTACGCAAGCAGATTTGGGACGGCTGTTCTCGTTCTCTCTGCGAGAACGGGGCCCAATGCGCGCAATCTAGCGGGATATCGGCGACATTATGGAGGGGGGATGGAGTTGTTAACCCGAGTGAATGATGGAGTCGTGCCAATACTACCCTATTGTATGCAGAACCGTTGGTTTTTATTTGATATTCCATCATTCGCTCTCTCATCAGAGCGCTGACTGACATGGAAAAATTCTGCAAACTCTACTGATGAATAATAATATGCCCGAGCAGTTTCAACCCTCAATCGAACCTTTCAGCCCAGGAAGAAGAGTTAAATTGGCTTCATTGGATAGTGCTCTCGTGGGAAATCTTGTATGATGCTTAGATGGTAGAAAAAATGAACGAGCTGGTTTGTACAGTTCCTCTCCGAGCAGAGAGAAAAAAGAAACCAATTTTGAATCGTTTTCTCCTCTTCTTTGGCTTTTCGAATTAAGATTAGAGTTTAAACCTTAACTCAGCTTCTGCGCAGACCCGGAACTGGTTTAGCCCAGGTAAATCTTTATCTTGAACAATCACTTCAACCTTGACAATGCTGAAAAACAAATGAATGCATAATATATTCAGAATTCTTATCTTCAGAATGATCCACAGCTTTTCAGTTCTCAGTTAGATGAAATTCAGAGAGATAAGGTAGCTCAAAAGAAACCGATTTCACTTCACTCAGTTTCGTCTATCTTCTGTCTCAAAGATGAATAAAGCGGCATAGCAAGTCGGAATTCAAATCATGATGTAAAATAGAAAATAAAATAAAATAAATAAATAAAAAGGGATGCCCTCCATCTCCATATTGCAGTGAGCAAGTCTCATTCTCCACGCAGAATACAACGAGTTGACTCATTCCCCTCCCTCCCAGCCAGTGGCCCGCGGACTTTGGTAGCACCCGACCGGCGACCTAGCACAGCATTTTCTTGATCATGCGATTTGATAACTTAACCAGTGAGTTGGTTAGCCTTCCGGTAATCCCGCTCGCCATCCGCCCATACGCCCGTACATTCAGACCATTGCCTAGTTGCGTCGTCGGATAAGGTAAATCCTGTAAATATATATATATATATATATATATATACATAACTCTACCGACAAAATCATATTTAGTTGTCATAGAAGAATTCCGACCCTGCCCTCCAATGTGTTATTTGAGGGTGTTTTGGGACCCAGCACCCCCCGAGCCGAGGCTGCAGGCTGGATAATGTTGATTGATCTTGCATACAATCTCTGGGTTGTATTTCTTATGTATATATATATGTATATATATATTCGACGCTATCTACAATGAATGGCGGCAGAGAGTTTGGTTGGAACCCAATATGGTCCTGGTTGGGAACGCTGGGCCTGTGCCTGTCGAGCCTAAACCTTGGGTCAACATTTCCAAGATTGCAAAACGTCTCGAATGAAGTGGGAAATCGCTACAGTTTGTTTTTGTCCGGATACGCTGAACTTTGTCTGTGGCGTTTTCTCCGGAGCCAAGAGTTAGTGAACTTGTGTACAACTGAGAAGAAAAGAAGGTTGGAAGATGTGGTCCAGGGACTCCCACCCAGGGTGGCGGTGCTGGGGAGTAGTACGGACTTTTCGAACAGACGTTTGATTCCTGCTCACATTGACTTGTTTTTAATCTTCGTGCTTTTCGTAATTCGTCCAATGTGTGGGAATGTGATGGGAAATTGTACACCTTTGGGAGCATTGAAAGAATAAGCTTATTCCGTACAGCTTGTTGTGAATCTAGAATTTGAAAGAGGAAGAGAGATTATGGTAACTTGTGGGAATTATTGAAGGTTATTTGTTTTCCTTGT
>NW_011371366.1:353476-473559 GCF_000150735.1 Paracoccidioides brasiliensis
TCCGCAACGGATAGAGAGATAGCACCTGCAATATATGAGATCAATCGATACGACCTTTCTGCGGAGGTTCGGTTAGTATATCCATGTCTTGATCTCTTCCTAAGAGGTGGGAATAATATGTGGATACTTACAAACAAGTTTTTTTGTTTGTTTTGGCAACCTCCACTCCGCGCCTCAATGGCAATAAAAACCGTTGTGAACCAACTGTCAATATTTGAGCGCGACTGCAAACAAGCCTTGAACAAATTCTCTATACAGCTCCCTGACATACTTCCAACGCGCAAGCCCAAGAAGATTGACAGCGGGAATTTTTTTTTTTATCCGAGTAACTACCGACCAATTAGTTAGCAAAGCCAGGTAAGTGAACAAGAAATTATCATTTACTTATTAAACTAATTAAGAAGTGATAGTTAACTAGTTAGTTATGTTATATTTACTAAATAACAAGATATACATTATTAATAAATTAATGAATTAGTGAATTAATGAATTATTAGAAGAGTAAGAAGATTTAATAAGATTTCTAGGAATTTAATTTTAAGTTATTTATATCCTTTGCCTAAATATTTTATTTTAGCTATTCAATATAAATAACCATGCTATTACTATTATTTATATTTTGTTGAAAGCATAATTTGCGACTAATTACATTAATATATAAATCCAGAATTTAACATATCTAATAGTATAATAATTACCTAACTAAGGAACAAATCTATCCAATAAGAATAATTAGAATAATAATATAATAATGAAATATTAAGGTATATTATATCTTAAATAGCTAAAGTTTATGAATATAGTTAACAAGGAGTTATAAAATAATCTAAGTTATGATGTCAGTTTGCCAAGTGAAACGGGTGATGTCAGAATCCTGTCAGTTCGAAGAAAAAGAAGAGAGAGAGCGAGAAAGGGCTCCATAAGTGATCGCCAACGCGGCATGCAGGATTACGAATAGACATCTGGTAGTTACTATTTATCGAAGTAGAAATTGCCAGAATGTTGAAGTTTGCTGGAATTTTCCACGAGGGCGGCTCCCGTCCATGGATACGATATTCATCCCTGAAGTTGAGCAGTACTGGAAGAACCTTACAGTACAATATTTGGAAAAAAAGAGTTTTATTAAAAGAAGGTTTTTAAGGCAGCGAAATAACAGTGACGTTAAAGTTGTAGGCCACTACGGCTAGTTGAAGATTTTAGTTACAATTTAGAGATGCCTTGCCTATTTCTACACTTCTGTTCATGCCAGACAATTTTCATCACTAAAAAAAAAGGAAGCATTAACTAGGTAACTATCTACTGAACATGGCCTAGTTTGCAGTTGTGACTTGATCTCTCTCTGGGATGCTTTTAGCTTATCTCGTCAGGCAAAGATGTTGAGAGAAAACAAATGTTGATTCCACTGTGCCAGTTCATCACTGTCAACAATAAAGTCTGGTAAAAAGAAACTCATCTCGTCTTTCAATATTGCAAATCAAAATTTAAATTTAAATAAATCAAAATGCAACATGCTCTCTCTTCCTTTCGCTTCTTATGAAGTACGTTGATTCCATGTTATTATCGGCTGGCTGAGTCGCTACCAAAAAGCTTAGGAAGAGCACCAAAACTCAACGCATGAACTGCTGCTGACAGGGAGAGATAGTCAATTAAAAAAAAAAAAATCTTTCTCTCTTTTTCTCATCAAAATCAATTTGTCTTCATTCAGCTTTATAGAGATGGCCAACTCCTTTTTGTTGTTGTTTTCCCTGATTATGTGCAGAACATTCTCTCACCGATACAAGAGTTATTATGCCTCCGGGTGAGAGTTTAACATATTCATCCATGAGATTTCCCAGATCGCCCTATCCAGGCCAAGGGAAATCACTCTGTCCTGAGAACTTTAAATAATAAGGCTATCATCTAAGGACGTACAGTAAGGGCATCGTCTTAGCCCCAACCCTGCCGCTGTCACCAGTCTAGCTGCCGATCAAGTAACTAAACTTGGCGGCCAGCTGGCACTGAATCAGACGCAAACAATTAATAAGGAAGTGCGTATCTATTTTTATGGATACACGCATCTTCTTTCTTTGGCCTGTCCCCTGGCTCTCTCCCGCCTGGTCCGTGTCCGCGTCCGCGTCCGTGTCTGAAGGCAAGATTGGGATACCCAGATATATCTGTCTCCTCCCGAGGTATGAGGTAACTAGTTACAAAGCTTTTTGTCGGCTGTAAAATAAATGGTAATTAAGTGGAATATCCCGAAGACTGAAGCAGGGCATCTGCAACTAATATCCCGTATAACACCTTCACGGCCAACACCCTTATACATTATATATATATATATATATATATATACACTTCGACCCAACCCACGGATGGAACCGAACAGTGGTCATTACCTCCTGCCAAGGAACCCGCCCCAAGGCATCTATCCACTCAAGTAGTTATATGAGGAACCTTAAATACTTGCACCCGAACCGGGTTCTTCCAGCCAACCACAGCCTAATATTCGCTCCCGTGTTGCTCTGGCTCAACCCACCCAAACCCCCCCCCGGTCCCGGCTGTCAACCAATCCCTTGATATCAGATATAAATATCCAGATCGTGTCAATGGCGGAGAGATCTCTCCCACCCTCCTCTCTTCTCCCCCAACTTGTCGCCGTGTGTTGCCATCTGGTATACAATAGTTACCCGTGGAATTGCATCATAGTTTGAAACAGCCCTGAAAAGAACCACCCTCCCGGGAAACCAAGAAAAACCTGCTCGCCAGAGCAACACACCCAACTACGATTACTCATATTGGAGTGAACCTTACTTATTTTCTCTCGTTCTTCCTTTTCTTTTTCGTTCTTTCTCTTTCTTTTGCCTGTTCGTTCGTCTGTTATTTCTCTTCAACCATCGCTATCATCGTATCCAGGCTTGCACACCTACAGATACACACACACACACACACACACACACACACACACACACACACACACACACAGAGCCGCCCTGTCCCTGCCTCCCGCCCGCTGTCCTTCGGCCTGAGCGGGTTGACGTGGTGTTAGGTTGGCCTGCTCTCCCTGAGCCTTCCCTGTTGCCTGTCTGCCTTGCTCCTTCTGCTTGCTGACAACAACACCCAACATTTCACTCACTCTCTCTACAACCTCATCTTTACCTCTCCTCCATCCCTGATCTCCCCCTCCGACCAGCTGCATAATGTCTTTTACCCTCCCAAAATCCTTTCTGAACGCCAATACCCCGCTCAGCAGCTATGCCGCCACCCTCTCTTTCAATAATAATACCTCCTCCCCCTTTGCGTCTGGTGTCGCTGCTGCTGCTGCTGCTGCTGCCGCCCTGCCGTCATCTCCAACCTCCCGTGGCGCCCAACCCCCTCTCCCAAACTTGGCCTTACTGGTCTTCGAGGCTGTCCTAGAGGTGGTCTGCGTCAGTCTGCCGGGATACATCGTCGCCCGCATGGGCATGTTCGATGCTAACGCCCAGAAATTTGTTGCGAATCTCAATATTATTCTGTTTACCCCATGTCTTGGTATGTGTTCTCTTGCACATGGTTTCCATCCGTCAATCTATATATATGCATGCTAATTGTAAAGGCAGTCTTCACGAAACTCGCCTCCCAACTCACCGCAGACAAGCTTACCGACCTCGCCATCATCCCCTTCATTTTTGCCATCCAAACCCTAATCTCGTACTTCTGCTCCGTCATCGTCTCCCGAGTCTTCCGCTTTAAAAAGCGCCAGTCAAACTTCGTCGTTGCTATGGGGGTATGCATCTGCCTGCCCAATATCAATTTATACTTGATAATTCAAAAGGAGATACTAACTCTTTATACAGGTGTTCGGCAATTCCAACTCCCTTCCCATCTCCCTCGTCCTCTCCCTCTCCCAAACTATCCAAGGCCTTCATTGGGACCGCATCCCCAACGATAACGACAATGAGGTCGCCGCACGCGGTATCCTTTACCTTCTCATCTTCCAGCAACTGGGACAGCTGCTGCGCTGGAGCTGGGGTTATCGCGTCCTCTTAGCGCCACCAGAGACATACTATCGGGACGAGGAGGAGCGCGTCAATACGGTGGAGCGATATACAGATGAACCGGATCAAACGCTTATCGACACGAGTGACGTTGTTGACGTTGATGGTGGTGATGGCGTTGATGATGATTATGGACAAGCCACGTCCAGCGCACCGTCGAGTTCGGGGGATGTAACGCAGTTCGAGTCTGGAGGTGCAACCCCTATCATCAGCCGACAGTACTCCTTCTCAAAACTAGCAGGCGCAATGGACGACTCAGACGTTGAAATCGAACAACTCAATTCCGATTCCGATCCCTGCCGGCCTCTCTCCGCCTTCCACCAACTTCAACCCAAACCATTGCACCCCTGGCACCACAAACTCAACCCCCCCTTCCTCTCAGCCCTCTGCCACCTCCATAACACCACCAAAACCCTCTCCCAGAGAGCGTTTCACTCCCTTCCTCTCCCCCTTCAAAAGTTCCTCCGCACCCTCTCCCACGCCCTCACCCGCTTCCTCATCGGCACATGGCACTTCATGAACCCACCGCTCTGGGCCATGCTCTTCGCCATTCTCGTCGCCTCGATCCCCTCCCTCCAACGCCTCTTATTCACCCGCGGCACCTTCCTCAGCAACTCCGTAACCCGCGCCGTAGAGCAGAGCGGCGCTGTCGCTGTGCCTCTCATCCTCGTCGTGTTGGGTGCCAACCTGGCACGGAACACCTTACCCACCCAATCAAAGCTGGACTGTGATCTGGATTCCTTTCCCGATGAACCCCAGCACCCCAAGGAAGAGCGAAACCTGATCATCGCTTCGCTCCTCTCCCGCATGCTCCTGCCAACCCTCTTCATGTCCCCGCTCCTCGCGCTGGCCGCCAAATACATCCCAGTGAGCATCCTGGATGACCCGATCTTCATCGTCGTCTGTTTCCTGCTAACGGGTGCGCCGTCCGCGCTGCAGCTGGCGCAGATATGCCAGCTGAATAACGTGTACATGCCGGTGATGGCGCGGTTGTTGTTTCAGGGCTATGTTGTGTGGATTCTGCCGTCGACGCTTGTGCTTGTTATGCTTGCGTTGGAGGTGGTTAGGTGGGCTACGGCGGCGTGATGGGGATCATTATGTATTTGTTGTATTTTCTCAACGAATTAATTAATCGAGCACTCTCCTCTGCTCTACATTTGTTCGTTTTTTGGGATTTCAAGCCATGATTTTGATTAATCCCTCTTTTTATTTTTATTTTAACTTTTAACTTTTATTTTTGACCTCTGATTCTTTATGTTGAGCTATTTCGTGCATCCATCATCATATGTCGTTAAGGCGAGTGATTTTTTCATATTTGTTTTAGCACTTTTTTACTTAATTTTTTCATTTTTTTCATTTTTCATTTTCATATATCTTTTTTCTTTTCCCAGTTATTTTCCATGTGTGGTGTTCATCTTTTTTTCTTCGGGATTCTCTATTTCTTGTTAACTTGGCTTTCTTGTACCCTACGGCGCATAAGAAATTTGGTCATTGCATTGGATTTGAAATAGGTGTTCGGGCCGGGAGAAAAAAAAAATAAATAAAGAGGAACCTTGGAAGGACCCTCTTTTCTGTGTGTCTACTGAGACAATAATTGGATTGATATTATAGAATTTCATGAGATGAGATACGGATTATGACATGGATATGGATACCGTTTCCAGTTGACGGGATTGCTTCACTTTTTGACCCTTCTTTGCACGAAGGGAGAAAGTCAAATGAATGATCCGTAATCTGTAGTATCTAATGCTAAGTAGTATCTAATGCTAAGTCGGATGCCTATACTATTTTACTTGGCTCTTTCCCCTTGTGGATCTGGTTATCGTCTGTTCCGTTCCTTCCACGTATACACGCCTGGAACAAGTCTCCTTCCTCCCGGGATGCAATTGTTCTGTACCTTCCCAAACCCACACAACATACACAAACACTACAACCCAAACACACTACATATAAAACCCCACCATCCTCCCCCTTTTCCCCCTTTCAATCCCCCTTTCACTTCCGCCGCCAGCCCTCCAAAGGACACTCGTTGCCAGCATAACCCCACCCCCCAAACCCCCCACAACACACCCTCAATCCCACCCACCACACCCGCAACGCCAGAAAAAGGACAGAAAAAAGACATCCCAAATGTGCCCAAATGGACGTAGAGTATGGCGCAGTCGATGTCCATGCCGCTGCCGGTACAGATACCGATACCAGTAACCAACTACAGCTCCGTCAAGGCAAGTTTCGTCCTCGCCGCTGCTGGTGTCCGCTGCTTCAGCTTCGGCTCCGCCAGCTGTACCCGAGCCGGATCTTGCGCCTTCATCGAAACTTGAACGGGAACGGGGTGTACCGTTGCTTTTCGCTCGTTTGTGTGTGGGTGTTTATTTTGCTGCTTGTTTATTGTGTGATCGGGGTTTTTGGGCGGTGGGTGTTGGCTGGGATTTGAAGTTTTTGACTTTTTGAATTTTTGAATTTTGATCTCTTATTTTATTTTTATTTTTATTTGTCTTTTTTTTTTTTTTTTTGGTTTGGGCTGGTTTGAGGGGGGGGGAAGATATTGTTTGGATTTGGATATTGTTCTAGGACATTCTCTTTCAGATTTTGGTTTCGTGTTTCGTTGTTCCAGATTTCGGGTTGGGGGGGGGGGTTGTTTAATTGGATTTCATGCTTTTGTTAGGTATGTATCAACCGTGCAGCGGGATTTGGGATTTGATGGAGGAGGGACGTTGTGTTAACCGCGGATGACGCTCTTAGCTCTCTGTTCCATCGCGTTTATATTCTAGCGAATTATATAGTAGAAATAATGGCGCCTCCTCCGCCAATTCCCTATAGGGAACCTCCACAACCCCCTCGATCCCGTCAACCCCGTCGACCTCCTGGGCTAACAATTCAGCCTGTTGCCCAGCCCCGTCGGACCCGTCGAACCCGTCGACACCCTGCAGCGCTGGAGCCAGGAATTCAGTCTGTATCCCAACCCATTGCATCCCCGTCACATCCGAGATCACGTCCACAGTCGCGATCGAATGTACAGTTAGGACCTAATGCTGCGCAACAATCAACTTCACTAGGGATAGCACCTCTGCCGCCGCCGGTAATACCCAACCCACTAATAGCAACGAACCAGAATGATGAAAACCGAGAGGGAGACAATAACACTGACCACAGGGTACGGGATATTCCACAATTCACAATGTTCCGCATACACCAGATGATTCATGTTCTTTTGAATGATCTGCTCAGAGATCCCCAAGTCCGTCCCATGGACATGGGGATGATTGCAGACTCTGCTGTTGCGAGGCTGGCCACCATCTTCTCGGCCTCTGGAGCGCTCGGCCTTCCTGATCGCCGTAGAATACAGTTGCCGAATAATGTGCATCTGGACAAACACTGGATTCTCCCAAATGCTGTGCAAATGGGATATTTGAGCCCGGAGTTGAAGGTACTCGCTAGAACGTACCTGACCTCTGAGAAGCAACGGCAAAGAAATCTCCCATTGAGTGACATTATCGAGGGATTAAATGCGGCGATTGCAGAGGGGAAACTTTTTGGCGTGGAGGACCGAACGATATTGGTGAACCTTAGCGACATGTTTGTTGTGAAAATTGGCCAGTATGATATGCTCGATGACATTGAGATGCTGCGATATATCGCGGCAAATGCTCCCCAAGTTCCACTGCCGAAAATCCATGGTAGTCTCAGGGCAGTGGATATGAACATGGAGTGGGGTTTCCTATTCATGTCGAATTATTGTACTGGATATACACTAGGTGACCTCTGGAGCCGGCTTGACCATGAGCAGAAGATCTCAATCAGGGATCAACTAGAAGGAATTTTCAGGGCCCTTAGATCTGTCGAGCCTCCTCGTCCGTTCTCACGACGCCAAGCCACTCTTGGCGGTGGTTCTCCACGTCGCTGCAAGGACTCGCGAGGGTACACATATCTCGCATTGCAACCTCTTTACAACGAGGTGGACTTCAATAAATTTGTCACTAGTCACTTTCCCCAAGGAAATGCATGGAGTACGCAACTTAAAGACCATCTTCGGGAAGACCATAACGTGGTTATGACATATGGCAACCTCCATCCCCGGAATATCATCATAAGCCCTGTCCCTCAGGCTGGCATGCCTATTGGTGGCAATAATCCGAACCTCTACCAAGTGGTAACTGGAAATGCTACCCGTGCTGAGGTCGAAATTGCCGCACACCGCGAGTGGCGAGTGACTTGTCTTGTCAACTGGCAAAGGGGTGGTGTTTATCCGGAACACTGGGAGTATGTGAAAGCGCTGAACCCGTCTGATACGGCAGGGTGTCTGCCGCGTTGGTGGTATTATCTACCGCGCTCGATTGGGACATGGCCTATCGAGCATGCTGCGGATTGTTTGATAATGGTGCCATAGCCTAAAGGAGGAACATCGTTGTGACTGGAGTGGGCGTTATCCTTTCTGTATCTTGTTTTGTGTTTTTCTCTTTATCTGGCCCCGTTGTTTTATATTGCATCTTGTATTCTTTTATTGCGTCCGTCTGTTTGCATGAAGCTTGGTCTTTGTTAATTCCTTTCATTAAATTGGCTAAATAGTATCTGGCGTTTGATCGGAAGAAATTGATAACTGTTAATAAGAGGCTTTCACCTATCTGCATTTGTTCCCTAGCCTTATTCTGCTGCGGGGTGAATGAGCAAGCTTAGCTCTCCCGTGTAGATGCACAAGATCCATGGATGCGGGAGCTGGCTGCAGGGTATCTCGTAAAGGAGGAGCAGTGAAGACGTAGCATATTCTCCGATGTTGATTCTTGGAGGACTGAGTGGGTCGGGTCATGGGCGAGCACGCCAGACCTGCCTGGGATGCTCCCGTGCTGAGGTTGAGCTAGCTTGCATCCGAAGATTGAAAAAAGTTGAGGCGGGAAATGTAGGTAAAAGCTTAATTACCAGGGGTTTGCAAAGCATGTTTCCCCCCTAATCCAGTTAGCATACAACATCATTTAAATTTATTTATTTTTTAATTCAACATTGGACTGGCTATGTCTTTCATCCATTTTCAACCTTTCCAAATACAAAATGTTGATGTTAGTTGATCTGTTAATGAAAAAGGGTTAAAGATTGCGCTCTGGCTGAGTCAGCATCAGGTGATGATCGCTTCTGTGTTTGGCTAGACCGGGACTGCACAACTTCGAACCTCGGGGGCAAAAAAAAAATATTGTTTCTTCTTCTTTTTGTTGATGGTGATGCCTCTGCTCAGGTATCACTCTCGTGCATTATAGAACATATGTATATAACTGGACCTGTGCTCTTTCTACATTTTCATCTCGCTCTCCGACAGCTGCCATCGCGTGTCACGTCATCCGGTTCTCTCTATGGGCGCATCAATCATTGCCATCGGAAGTTCCGTCCTGTTTGATTCCGATAGAGACCAACAATAACGTTACCGCCGCCTCTTCCCCAACATGCCCTCACTGATATTACAGCTTCGTTCGCTCCATCTCTCCATGCAAATGGGCAAATGAGCTCATCCATACACACGGGGAATCCTAAAACGAAACTGGGAAAAAAAAAGGGGGTGGGGGAGTAGACACGAATCCTACGTTGCCATCCCCCTTTAGAATCCAAGCAGATTTGATGCCTTTATTTTCTTTTCTGCTCTTCTACCTTTTTCATCCCTATGCACTAGAGTGAGATTCACCCATCACACCCGTCGAAAAGCAGCTTGTTGTGATAATGCCCTCCAATATGGAGGACGTGGTCGTTAATACCACCGTCGGTTCCAAAGAACCCGTGGAACCGCAGAATGGCGTTTCTAGTAAGTTGGATTCTAATTTTGCTGCTGTGTTTTATGCGGTGGGGTGATTTATTTTGGAGTTTGAGTATAGGAGTTGGTTATTTCCCTTTATCTGTTTGAGTAGACTTATATTGTTGCACTTTTTTTTTTGTACTCCCCTTCTGTATAATGAAACCTGTTGAGTTTGATGACTTGAGGCTGGCCCCGATTCCTGGTGAGTCTGAATGTGCGTTCCCTTTAATTGGACTCTCTGACTTCTGCAAGAGAATAGGAGAACTAAATATATCGTGGTTTAGTACTTTGGCGTCATATACACATTTCTGAACTATCCTCTTTCATCATATATGCATCTCTTCAGTTGCGAGTGCTTTTACCCGAAATCAAACCAATACTTCTATAACATAGATTTACTAACAGAAAACGGCAGGAAATATGGGCCCAAGGGCAGAGGCCTCTAGCCCACAACGTCAACCAACGACTGGAGACTTGCCTGGTCGAGCTGGCGTGGAGAGTCGGCCAATCAAGCAACATCGTGCTAGCACAGGAAGGAGAGTAACAGCACGGCCAGCGCCCCACTCTTCTCCCCCTTCTATGACTTCACTGGGCTCGCTAGGCACTCAAATCCAGAGCTTCAAATTTGAATCAGTCATTCAAGATGAGAGCGACCCCGAAATGCAGGGTCGCAATGTTGAGGAAAGCTCCCATGCTCAACTAACTTTGCTCGCACAAGTCCGTGACTGGTTGCAACAAGAGAAAGCCAAGTCTGCAGCGCGGAGGACGAAGAAGACTGGTGCCACAGAAACCCCCGTGCCGGCTCTGGCCTCTGGAGATGCTACCCATGCGGCAACTCGGCAGAGAAGTGATTCCCAATGCTCTGATGGAACGTTGGCTTTGGAAAAGCTGGAGCAGATTTTAGCACAATTTCCGGTTAGTGGGAAGGAAGGTATTCCAAGTACTGTAATCCGCCGGAAGAGATCGTCAATCTCTCTCAGGCGTCGAACTGGTACAAGAAGCCTAAGGCGGGGTTCTGTATCCGATTCTGATTACTCGGATGCTGACCAGGCTGTGCCCAATGCTGATGTTGCCCTTGACAACTCCAAAACTCTTTTATACGGCGGAGGTGAAGCGGAAAGTGATTTCGGGAACCAGGGCTTAAATAAACCCACTTCTAAGGACAAAGAACATTGGATAAGATTCAAATATGAAATCGTACGCCTGACGCATACGCTGGGCTTAAGGGGCTGGAGACGAGTCCCTATCGAAGACTCTCGTAATATTGAGGTTGTTCGCCTTAGTGGAGCACTAACAAATGCCGTATATGTTGTCACTCCACCGCAAAACTCACCTAGTACTTCTTCACTTGCGCCTAAACGTCCTCCTCCGTAAGTTTATGCCATTCAGTAGTCCGGGGGTCCATTACATGAGTTAACAGTCCTTACCAGGCAACTCTTATTGCGCATCTACGGGCCGCAGGTGGAACATTTGATCGACAGAAAGAATGAACTCCAAATTCTGCGGCGTCTGGCAAAACGGAATATCGGACCCCGTGTACTGGGGTCGTTTAACAATGGCCGTTTCGAACAGTATTTTCATGCCAAAACTCTCACGCCGAAGGACATTCGAAACCCGGAGACCTCTAAACAAATTGCGAAACGAATGCGGGAGCTGCATGATGGCATTGAACTGCTGCCCGAAGAGACAGAGGGGGGTCCGTCTATATGGAAGAACTGGGATAAATGGGTTGAGAGATGCAAACAGGTGGCATCTTGGTTGGATCGCGAAATTATGTCTTCGCATAATCAGTCCAAGTCTGAAACAGAGTGCTGGCGGCGACAAGGCTTTGTGTGCGGTTCGCCATGGCCAAAGTTCCGGAAGGCAGTTGACGCTTATCGGAAATGGCTGGTAAATTTCTATGGCGGAACAGCTGCAATTAACCAACAGCTTATATTTGCTCACAATGACGTAAGTACTGTCTGTCTATGTCTTACCAACGGTTTCTCACGAGTCGCAAACTCTGATACTTTACTAGACGCAATATGGCAACCTTCTCCGCCTTGAGCCAAGCGGAGAATCTCCTCTTCTACTTCCTCCGAATGAGCATAAGCAGCTCGTAGTCATCGACTTTGAGTATGCGTCAGCCAATACTCGCGGTCTGGAGTTCTGCAACCACTTTGTAAGTTGATTCCTCCATTGATAGATTTCACTGTCAGCAGTAATTTTTCGTCAGCTAACTGACTGTACTAGACCGAATGGTGCTACAACTACCACGATCCAGACCGGCCATGGGCATGCAATACGAAGTGGTACCCCACCCCTGAAGAACAGGAACGATTCGTTAGAGCATATCTCAATCATCGACCTCACATCATACAACAGACGGAAAGACGTGATACCCAGTCCGCACCCACCTCAGTTCCGGATACAAGAACCTCTTCGAGCGCTGCGGGGACTCCAGTCTATGCTACACATTCCAACAGCCCCCGCTTGTCTCCCTTTATGCTTGACAGTCAGGATTCGCTCATCCAACCATCTTCGCGACAGGATAACGATCGAGCCGATCAAGCTCTTGATCTAGAAATACGTCGTCTCCTCCGCGAAACCTTACTCTGGCGTGCGGCGAATTCTGCGCAGTGGGTGGCGTGGGGGATTGTCCAGGCCAAAGTCACTGGGATGGAAGAAGCTCTCGCAGCAGCAGCAGCTTCCGCCTCTGCTGCTTCAACAACGACAGAGAAACAGGCGCCCGAAGCAATGGCGGAAATGGAGGAAACTAGCGCCGCAGAATCAAACGACGCAAGCGACCAGCTCAGTGAGATAGCCGACGAACACACGGGAGAATTTGATTACCTAGCTTACGCACAGGATCGGGCTCTCTTCTTCTGGGCGGATATGTTGTCGCTAGGTCTTATTAAAGAGAGCGAGTTGCCTACTGACATGGCCGAGCGGATCAAGGGACATGTAATTGGGTATTGAAGGATGCATCCTTGAAGCCATGCAAATTGGGGTTTTGAGGACGGTTACGAGTGCTGGTGTGGGAAGTGACAGTTTCAACAGAATTACGGCTATCACCCTAGCCGGGTTTGTGAAATCATTAAATTGAGTGGGCTATTCGGTGCATACACCCACCGCCTGCATTTGCTTCGAAAATTGCACTTGGGCGTTCAAATACGCCATCGTTTCCGTTGTTAATTTGCGTTCGTGTTTGGTCCCTTTTGCCTGCATCATTGCTGGTGTTTCTGGAGTTTCCTGTTTTCATAATATATTTAGAGCTTAACCTTTCTTTAAACTCATAGCAGGAAGTGGGTTGCCTTTTTTGCTCCAAGGTCGTTCTTTATTAGAATTTTCCCTGTTTAATCTGCATGGTGGGTTTTTTTTTTTTTTCTTCAAAATTTTCTGCTACGATACCGTGGATTTCTGCAGAGTTTGGGACGAGTATTTGGTATTGCGCTTGCTAAATTGACCATTGGAGACTGAGTACGTCGTTGATTGATTTGTCGATCCACCTGCGTTTTGCTTGATGGGCTATTATATCGTATGCACGGTACATACGGAGCATGTGTACAGAAGTTCTGTATTTGCAGACCCGGCTAGCAGAAGAATGAGATGCAATTGGAGGAAAATAGATTGCGGAAATTAGGTGCAGGATGACGCATCGCAGAAAAAGTGGCCTGGAATTCTCATTGATGGAACTGGGGAATCATAATAAAGTAACCCGAAAGAAACGGCCACATTACGAGAATTTATACCATAACCGGCAAAGGATAAAAGCATGCTAACTAACCACGCCTAGCTGTTCGTAAATATTTCCTCCGTTGCTACTCCAGATCCCCCCCACTCACCCCTCTCGCCCTCCTCAATTCCAACCTCCGCTGTGTCTCTTTCTTTGCGTCCTCAACCCACTTCTCGTAGGCCTCCTCCCCTTCTTTAATCTTCATCCCGACAACACCCTTAGCCACCTCCCCAATAAACCCGATAAAATTACACCTCCTCAACGCATTTTCGCTTGCCCACGCTCTCCTCTTCCTCTTCTGCCTCTCCAACATCTCTACATCCCCTATCTCTTGCGCCCGCACCCTGAGATCCTTCACTACGGCCATCAGATTAAACCGAGTCTCCCCCTCCGGGTACCGGGCAATCCTCCTCTGCAACACCTCAATAACCTTTTCTGGAAACGACCCTTCCTCACACGGCCCATGGCTAATGGGGAAGGGCTGCAATCCATCCAATTCATACAAGACACCTTTAAATGGAGTGTATGCTATGAAATGGTATAGCTCAGCATCCTCCTCGGAGATAGATGGACGGGACGTCTCGTCGACGAACGGCGAAGCGCGCGCAAAGGCATTGTGCGAGTTGCGAATCCGTGTGGAATTGCTAAGCGCCTCCCCGCGCAGGTCTGGTGGGAAACCTGTCGTGAAGTCCTTGAAACCGCGGAGCTCGGGCCCGATATCGATACCCATTTGTGAGGACTGGGACGAGGAATCTTGGTTGAGAATTACGGAGAGGACGGCCTGCGTGCCACAGGCGTTCTGGATGGTTTGAGCTGCAAAGAAGAGGCCGTCATCGGTTGCGCCACGGTCGTAGGTGCCATCTTGCGGCGTAGTCGAGTTGCAGGATTGGCCGCTAACCCATTTGAAGAGGAAGATTACGCCGTATACGGGGCTGTGGGGAGGATTTAGTATATTGTTCAGATTGCCTCTTTGTGGTGGGTCTGATAGGTAGGAGCGAGCACTATACCTTAACGACCGGATGGTGTCTGCGTCGAGAGATATAAGCTCTTCGAATTGGACGTCCTTGACCCCAAGGCTCTCTATCAACGAGGTGAAAACACCCTGTGTTCAGCAGTTCAGCAGTGCGCCCAGTCATGTTTTTAAAAGCATAGTGGCTCAGATTAGTAGCTAAGTATATATATATATCCTGGAGATTCTGGAACAGCAATTGAAGCAGATCCCAGTCCAAAGTAAGGGAGCGGAAGAGACAAACCTCATCCGACTCGATAGTACTCCAGCCACCTTCGTCCGCCATGCTTGCAGCTGCGGGTTTCTGTAATAATTCGTAGTGATCTCTCCCCTGTGATTGAGGTTTCCCGGTCAATCCGCTGCTTGTTGGGTATCCCGTGGGTTATACCGGTGCGATCCAAGAAGGGGCTTGGAATCTATGTGTATATATGTATATATTTTTCCTGGCGCTGCTTTCTTGCTGCGGTTCTCCCAAGTTCGACGTTGTTTGAAGATGAGGATGATGACGATGATGATGTCAATGCTAAGTTTGCATGTCTGGCAAACATACTTAACTACTGTTTGTGGTTTCGACTGGCGCAATTCTACAACATTCCGATTTTCCCAAAAGGCACAAAACCGAGAAGAGAAGATTATCTCCCAACTGCTATTTCTTTTTTCTTCATTTTGAATAGTCGACACAAGCAATTGTGGCTACATTCTGAGCCGGAAATGCAGAATTTCTTCTTTCGCGATTCGGAACAATTACCAGCCTCCTGCGAAGCCACCAGGAGGAACATGACGGAGCATTAGTGCGCATCCAATCTACAACTGGTTTGACCCCTGCTTATCACATCTTGCTCAAATTCGGTGTATCGCAGTTTGTTATCCATCTTCTCCCGTACAGATCGCCCTTAGCAGAAGACATATTTCCTTTAACCGGTCTTGACCCCCACAACCTATTGTGGCAGTACGTCTGAGGCAACAGTTCAAGGGACATCTGGGGTGACGGGGGAAACCATCTCCAGTGGTATACGTTTTGGGTTGTATTTGTGGGTGGGATGGATTTGCTGCAGTTTTATCAACGATGCAACAGCTGATTTTCTGGAGTTGCTCAGTTGTATTTCGCTGTTCGACAACGACCCTGAATGAAACGTATACCGGATGGAAGTCGTCGGAGGAGTTTCAGATCCAGGAATCAGGCCATTTGCAAGTTGTAGTCGTAAGTTTGCTTAAATATATCACTCCTAGCAAGACGGTCTAAAATGCGGATTCGAATCACGCCTAGCAAGATTCAAAGGCCCGTCCTCTCGTTTTAAAAAGCCCTTGGCCAAGAGTGCTAGCAGCCTTCCAAAGCAATGTTGGTGAACTGGCTCTAATATTTGAATAGTTATTACTTCTCAGATTTCTTGAGTGGCTGGAGACGAGATGCGTATTTCTAGATGTCAGTTAATCTAAAAAGGGATCTTAATATTTAACACAAGAGTTTAACCCCCAAACCACCCGTTGTTGTAGTTAGCTACCCTGATACAGACATCTCAGTATTGTAATAAATATTTTCTTAAAAGTGATGTATATATTATCTATTGCAAATAGAGCCAAAATAAATCATATAAAATATACCTATAATTTAGTTTTTTAAAGTCATCATTAATTTAGCGGAATGGCATGGTTTCAGCAGAACTCGGCACAAGTTCAAGCCGAGTGGGTGGTTTGACATCACTTGGAAGAGGGGGGGTTACTTCAGCGGGCTTCAGAGCGGGCTTCACAGTGAAATGCACTGATACAAACTCTGGAAACCTCAATGTAGTGAAGAAGTTCCAGAACGCAGGCCTACCTGGCAGTGAGATAAGTAAAATGCCGCGACTGGCGAGGAAGCTGTTGATTATTGCTGCTGTGGACGGGCTTATCCTTCAGCCCGACACAAACTCTCATCAGCGCACTCCTGGAAACAATCGATCCTCCGCTCTGCAGATCGAATACAAAACCCGCCGCATATACTCCCCGCCAACCTCCTCAAGCACCGATGACGCTTGTCTAGAGTCGCACGGCGTTGTTGGTGAGCTCCCCGATTCTATCCCGCATCGAATCGATATTGTTGATAGTTTTACTTAACCGTCTTTTTTGCCGTTCCTAGGCCTACTCTCCCTCGCCTCGTTCTCGTTCCTAATATCCATCACCCAGCGCGAACAGGTAGCTCAGATCCTAGGGAAGCCGATTTTTGTCATTACAGGCGTAGCTATCCTTCCACTGTCGTCTCAGGCGGACGCAGCTAGAGCAATTAAGAAAGCCCAAACCCTTATCTCCACCCACAAACAAGATGATGTTGGCGCTCTATCATCTGGGAGCGAAACAGATCTCTCCATTGGTCATAGCAGTGAAGACCGCGACGCAGAGGTTCCGGAATCCCCAGAGCAAGAAATACTCCCTCCGCTAAACCATGATGCCAGAAACGGAAGCACTATTGCTGAAGATGTTATAAAGAAACGAGGTCTGTACGGCAGGTTCGCGTCCCGCTGGTTTTCCAAGAATGAGTGGCCAAGGGAGAATAGACCGTCTCAAGATATGGGCTTCGAAGGGATGACTGACCCCGCCGCTGCGGGTTCTTTTAAGGGAAGAAAGAGCGGGGACAACAGAAACGATATCGTGGAGCTCGATGACCTCTCGTCTAACGGGCAGAAAGCCTCTTCTGCCCCGCAGGAAATTGATACTCCGGTAACAGGAACGGCAACCTACGAGCTAATGCCAAAGTTTATGCGCTATACGGAGATGCTGTTCAGTTCACGAAATTTTTATTTTTCTTACGATTGCGACATCACGAGAAAGTTTGGGGTCCAGGATCCTCAAAGGTCCCCAGTACCGCTCCATAGAATAGCGGACCACATGGTATGAAGCTCTTGCTGCCTTTCCACACTGCTTACCGACGCTTATTGATTTTTGCTATAGTATTTCTGGAATCGAAACTTGATGACCCCTTTCATTGACAGTGGACATTATTCATTCGTCCTTCCCCTGATTCAGGGGTTCGTGGGACAACGGGAATTCACCGTTAAGAAGTGTGCAAAAGCTCCAGATGCTCCGGATGCTGCCGTCCCTCTAGAAGGGGAATCCAAGACTTCTCGGAATACACCTAAAGCAGCCAGAGCAGATAATGAAGAAGAAGAAAATGACAAGTTTCTTCTCACTTTGATTTCGCGTCGGTCAGTCAAGCGTCCAGGGCTTCGATATCTTCGAAGAGGAGTAGACGACGAAGGCAATGTCGCAAACTTTGTTGAGACAGAACAAATATTGTCTAGGCCATCGTGGAATCCTTGGGACAAGGTGTACTCTCTACTGCAAGTTCGCGGGTCGATTCCGCTATACTTCTCCCAGTCTCCGTATTATTTCAAGCCAATACCTGTTCTTCACTACTCCACTGAAACAAATCAAGTATCCTTTGGAAGGCATTTCCACGACCTTAGCAGGCGGTATGGCGAAATTCAGACCGTATGTCTCCTAGACAAAAATGGCGTCGAGGCCAATATTGGAGAGACGTACGAACGTTTCATGGACACTTATAACAAACGAGACAACCCGGACTCACCCAGGATCGGGTTCACATGGTTTGACTTCCACACAGAGTGCCGTGGAATGAAATTTGAAAACGTCCAGCGCCTAGTCGATTCCATATCGGGAACACTAGATCGATTTGGCACTACTGTCATACAAAACCACACAACGTTGAAAAGTCAGGCTGGCATCGTTAGGACAAATTGTATGGACTGTTTAGATCGCACGGGTGTCACTCAGTGTGCGTTTGCCCAACAGGCATTGGAGAAGCAGCTCGAAAGCGAGGGCTACTCTATCGACCTGCGAACCAGCACATCTACGCAGTGGTTCAATGTTCTGTGGGCCGATAATGGCGATGCGATCTCCAAACAGTACTCCTCAACTGCTGCCCTGAAAGGCGACTATACGAGAACGAGGAAACGGGATGTTCGTGGTGCGCTCAATGACCTAGGGTTAACCCTGTCACGCTACTTTAACAATATAGTCAATGATTACTTCTCACAATCTTGCATTGATTACCTGCTCGGGATCGTCACAACACGTGTTTTCGACGAGTTCGAGATGAACCTAATGTCCACAGACCCTGGAATATCCATCGAGAAAGTACGGCAACATGCCATCGACACCAGCTGCCAGATCGTCATTAGCGATGACTCCGAGGAACTGGTGGGAGGATGGACGGTTTCCAGCCCCAATCAGCCGAACACCTTACGCTCACTACCATTCGAACAGTCCGTCATCTTGCTGACAAATGCGGCAGTCTACTGCTGTCGCTTCGACTGGGACACGGACAAAGTAACCTCCTTTGAGCGCATTGATCTTCGCTCCATTACCAGTATCAACTATGGCACCTACATCACCTCAACCCTCACCGACGTCCAGATGGACCCGAAGCACAACGTGGGCGTGGTGATCACGTATAAGTCCGGCGCAGAAAGTATTCTGCGCGTGAATACACGTTCCCTCCAAAGCCTCATCCAGCAGAGATCCCAGCAATCATCGTCAGCCGAGCTGTCTGCCGATAAAACCCTGATCTCAACATCAACAGCGGCAATGGCTGCAGCACCTGCCCGAAGCCCAACCTCAACACCAGGCCCGGACTGGGATATCTCCTCTCTATTCAAACCAGGCAGTAAACACCCTTCCTCACGCTTCATGGCGTTCAAAATCCTCCCGCAAACCAACCTGACCACCAGAAATGCAGTTGGCAATGTGCAGCTTGAAGTAAGGGATTCAGCACGTGCGATCTGTGAAGAGATTGAACACGCTGCGCTACGGAGTGCGTTTGAGCCAGGTAGAGACGCCAGCGGCGGTCCTGGGGATATTGATACGCGGTCGATGGTTGAAGAAGTGGAGATTATTTCGTTGGCTGATGCGAAGAAGCGGACAGGGTATTTGGAACACTTGGTATTTGATATAAAGAAGTTTGTTTGGGCTTGAAGTTCTTTTTGTTTTTCATGTCATAAGATGGCTAGTGAAATCCCTTTATTGTCACCTTGTAATATTTCTCCTTTTGTTCTTTCCCTTGATTGTGTTGTTGATGAACAGCATTCATGTATTACATATGAAGATACCCAGGTGATAAGCGTTAGAATGTTCTTGTTAGACATATACGCTGCGGAGGAGGGAACGGCCGTTGAATCGGCTATGATCATTTTGTTCATACTTTTTTCATCATCAAAAAATGCTTGCTTCTGCTTGCGGCAGAGTAATGTGAATGGGAACTTCCTGTGTTTAGGTTGTCACAACTTCTCGGGGAAGAGAGGAATCGCCATCCACTTCCCTCCCTCATAGAGCTGAATCCCCCCAAACTGAGAGGTACCGCCCTTCGTCTTGCGCCTTTGGAAATATTAGTAATCTACACAGCTGGACTGTTTCCGTCGGACAACCGTGAGCCAAGGGTGCCTTTTTGTCACGCCAGTCATTGGGGACCAAGGTTAATATGTAAAAGATCCAAGGGTAAAGGGAATCCTTATTAAGGGTGAACCACTAGGAGAGAAGAAGTTTGAAATATTTCTTGTAAGATTTGCATGAGGCATATGGGAGTGCATTCATATGTGAATTCACGGGGATGGATTGACAACTGAATATACAGCCCACAAAGGGGAAAGCCAAACTGAACGTAGAGAGCAAGACGTTGAGTTCCAGCAGCACAGAATCGATGTCAATCATAACCTCCTGGTTTTAATGCTAGGGATTCGGATCTAGCGAGCGTCATCAACGAAGCCTTGTCGGCTTGCTTCCCGGGGCCCAATTCGGGAAGGTTTTGACGTATTCGATATGTTCTAGAAGCAAAAAAAGAATCCAGTCACGACCCCCCTGGGCCCCTGATCCTTGGTGAGATAGAGAAGATCGCTTCTGAAAACGCGATGAAAGTGGATATTCGTCTCGCTTGATTTCGACCAAAGTTGCAAAAATTCCTAGTGTGTGATGCGCACATATGTACCACTAACAACCCAATCAATCGCTTGGATAACTAACTATAACGGCCAACCATTCCCAGAGATTGTCGGAATTGGTTCTTCAGCAACCTATACAACGTCAGCGAGGCAATCGTCTATTTTACCAGAAACCAGCGGAGATGCCCGATTCCAATCCATGCATTATCTTAGGGTATTCGACCTCGAAAAGTGGACTGTTTGATCATTTCTTTTCCTGTCTGAACCGCCCCGTATATTCTTATGTCCAAGACAGCCCGGTTTATTTCAAGGGAAGGGAAATAGGTCATAGTGGGGGGCATCTCTACAAACAACCCCAAACCTTGTGTGGCTTATGTGCGTCGGTGGCCATGATTTTGAGTCTTATGGTATAGGTACCTGAAGCGACCAAGGAGCAAGGGCCAAACACACAAGAAATTCACTGATCAACGCATTTCATGTAGGCCACCATTTTCACTCAGGACAACATGAATTGTTGTTAGGCAACTCCACACCGCTTGTGGCAACACAGGGACAAGTTGTACTGTGTATTCAGAATAATCCATCGGATGTGTGGATGTTTGGATGTTGCTGTCTCTGTTTGTCCCAAGCGTTCTGCTGCCCGCCACCGCCCTCTCTTATCGGGTTAATGCCCTTTTGGGGACGAACGAACTGCCACCAACCAAAACCCAACCCCGTTGTTATCAAACCAACCGCAAACGATCCATCCTGGCGCAAAATTTCACTGCTGCCAAACAACCCTGCCGGCGCTCTCGTTCCTCTCCTCTCCTCTCTTCTCTTCTCTTCTCTTCTTTTCCTTCTCTTTTTTCTCCCCCTCCTCCCTTGGGCTGCGGCACTTCTCATGTAGCAAATCAAGTCCTTGATCTACCAGGTTGGTCTCCCGCATCGACCTTGTCACCCCCTGCAGATTTCAATCCCATCTCCAATAATAACCCTAATTTCACCCCGCCATCCTACTAAAACCGTCTTGCAGTTAGAAGTCCACCTCATCCGCTATCAGCGAAGGCTTAAATCCCCCGGAAACCTAGTGGCAGGAGTCGCATTGTTGTTCGGGCTATTTTTGACTGGCGATACGGGCGCGTCGCCGGGAACCTGACCGTGGACGTCCTCTTCCTGTGATATATTTATTCTTCACCTAGAGCTCTCCGCACTGTAGATTAAGTTCTGTGGTGGGCATTTCTCTACGGATTTCTATCACTATGGCATGGCAGCCGCAGGACGAGCCATTGAGGCAACTGGCTGGGTTCCTAAACGATTCACTGAACGGATCTGATAGCTCTGTCCGAAAACATGCTGAGCAGGTACATTTGTACCCCCCTGCCCCATCGTTCCAAACTTTTGCATCAAAAAAGGGATTTGTTCTCCTCCCTTCGCTCCTCTCGGGGGTAGCTAGCTAATGGCGATTGTTTGGCAGATGCTGGTGCAAGCCACAACGTCCCCGGACTTTGCAAATTATCTCACATACCTTTTCAGCACCCCCCAACCCCCTCCTCAGATCGGGTTTAGTCCCGAAACATATAATGTCATTAGAGTTGCAGCGTCGTTGAATCTGAAAACGAAACTTAAGATTGCATATGGAACAGTTGCGCCAGAGAGTCTGGCGTATATTCGATCCTCAGCACTTGCAGTACTTCAGGATCCATCCCCCCAGATTCGAAATTCAGCCGGGTCCATAATTGCGGAGATTGTTGCCCGAGGCGGTCTGCTAGCATGGCCAAATCTGCTGGACGAACTCCTATCTTTGGTCTGCAATTCCTCGGGATCAGTGCCAATTTTAACCCAAGAGGCAGCCATGTCAGCTCTTGCGAAGGTCTGCGAGGATAATAAAAAGCTTCTGGACAAAGATTTCCAGGGCCAGCGCCCATTAAATGTTATTATCCCTAGGTTATTGCAATGCACATCCAATCCTAGCCCGAAAATCCGCGCTACAGCTCTCTCAACCATTCACATGTTCCTCTCTCAGAGGTCCGATGTTTTAATCGGCTCTCTAGATACATTTCTCAATCACGTCTTCCAGCTTGCCAGCGATCCGAATACAGATGTTCGGCGGACAGTATGCCAGTCATTTGTTCAACTTGTCGATATTGCCCCTGATAAACTTGTTCCTCATATGGCAGGGCTGGTCGAGTATGTTCTCTTGCAACAGCATGACCCTGAAGATCCGGAATTGGCTTTGGATGCAGCGGAATTCTGGCTCGCTGTTGGGGAACAGAAAAAATTACAAGAACCCATGGTCCCATACCTAGGTAAAATTATACCGGTTTTACTTCGCAGTATGATATATGATGAAGACGACGCGATACTTTTAGCTGGAGAAGAGGACGACGCCGATACTGAAGACAAGATAGAAGATCTGAAGCCTCAGTTTGCCAAATCTAAAGGTTCTCGGTTACAGTCCGCCGGCGGTGACGGCAAAGCTAACGGTGATGCTCCTGCCAATGAAGGAGTCGGTGGCGATGGTGATTTAAGCGAGGGAGAGATAGCAGATGATTACGACGAGTTGGGAGATGACGACCCCGAAGCAGAGTGGACATTACGAAAATGCTCAGCCGCTGCACTAGATGTCTTTGCCAACGTTTATCACCAGCCTGTTTTCGAAATAATACTGCCATATCTAAAGGATAACCTACGGCATACCCAGTGGACAAATCGAGAAGCAGCTGTTCTAGCGTTAGGTGCTATAGCGGATGGCTGCATGGATACCGTTACGCCTCATTTACCAGAACTCATCCCTTACCTTATATCACTCCTCTCTGACCCCGAACCAATCGTCAGGAAAATTACTTGCTGGTGCCTGGGGAGATATTCAGAGTGGGCTGCTCACCTCCCCGAGGCTGAGAAGGCAGTCTATTTCGAACCGATGATGGAGGGAATTTTGCACAGGATGTTGGACAACAATAAGAAGGTCCAGGAGGCAGCTGCATCGGCATTCACCAGCCTAGAAATGAAATCGGACATGAACCTTCTGCCCTATTGCCAGCCGATATTACGACAATTCGTTCTGTGTTTTGAGAAATACAAAGATCGAAACATGTACGTGCTCTACGACTGTGTCCAAACCTTAGCTGAAAATGTAATGTCTGAACTGGCAAAACCTGAGTTGGTGGAAATTCTCATGCCTGCACTTATCAAACGATGGAACAAATTATCCGACCAGTCGAGAGAGCTTTTTCCTCTTTTGGAATGCCTGGGCTACGTTGCCGCCGCATACGGAGATGCTTTCTCGCCGTTTGCACCTCCAATATTCACCAGGTGTATCAAAATCTTATACACCAATATCCAGGATTATCTCACTGCCATTAACAACAACACTGGCGATGAGCCAGATAAGGATTTTCTAGTAACGAGCCTAGACATGCTTGGTGCTATCATCCAGGCCATCGAACCCCAGAAAAGTTCAGAACTTGTGAGAACATCGCAACCACCGCTCTTCGAGCTCCTTTGCTTCTGCCTAGAAGATTCCAATTGGGAAGTGCGGATATCATCTTATGCCCTCCTTGGAGATTGTGCTATCAATATTTTCCCTACTGTCGAACCCGTCCTCCATACCATAGTTCCCATTTTAATCAAACAGCTTGATCTTAACTCAATAAGAGACGATGAGTCAGAGAATGCTCTCCGTGTGATCAACAATGCTTGCTGGGCTAGTGGAGAAATTGCCGCTGCCAGCAAAGCCGGCATGGCTCCATTCCTAGAAAATCTCTACCAGGCGCTCGCTACAATCGTGAGCAACGAAGAAGTCCCCGATTCTGTCAATGAGAACGCCGCAATGGCACTGGGCCGGTTGGGTATCGGATGCCCCGAGCAGCTTGCTCCCCATTTAGGAGAATTCGCGGATATGTTCCTCCGGTCAATGGCGAAGATAGACTTTACGCGTGAGAAGGCAAGCTCATTTTTTGGGTTCAATCAAATCGTCCGGCAAAATCCAAAAGCTATGGAAAGTTGTCTTTCGGATTATTTCCATGCTATCGCGATATTCCCGCATAAATCGTTGAATCAGCCGCACTTCCATGATTTGCAGCAATCTTTCCAACAGGTAAAGAACTCCTCAAATGACTTGCAAGCTACAGTTTTTTAGACCATTATTGCATTTCTATGTTTCCATCTGTGTCTTACACGTTTCCACATATAGGTCCTCCAAGGATATAAAGATTTGATTCCGGACTTCAACGCCTTTATGGCATCACTTCCCCCGGCCGTTTCTAGAAAACTCCAAACAGCATACCAAGTCTGATACGAAACGCAGTTTTGTTATTTTATGTTTATAATGTGTTAAGAGATAATAAATTACCCCATATACACAAGAAACCGCCTGATGGCAATGAATGATATGATAATATTTAACTGTTTCGTTTTCATCCAACACATTCTGAAGGAATGCTGCCAAAACAACTTTTAAAGCTCTATATACTCTATTTTCAAATGCGTACGTTTTGAGGGTATTTTCGTTTATTTTCTCTACTTCGTTTGGCATTGGTACCTTCTTCCCTGTTTTACTGGGCTCCATGCACTCTTGACCTACAGCTGTAACCATGTCTCCGTTCCTAAGATCAGTCGTATCTTCGTGTTTTGTTTCCTGAAGACACTTGGAGAAGTGGCAAAATAATGCATCTATTCGTTTCGTTGTGTTTTGTTTCGCCTCCGCATTTATTTATGGCGTGAAAGAACAAACGCATATCATAACCGAAAGGGCTGGAAAGCCAAATTATAGCTCTTTGTTGGCATATTCTGACAGCTGCAGAGGCGCGGGAAAGATCCAGCTAGATACAAGCAAAAAATAGCTGGGAAATTAGAGCCTTATGCTTGACCAGCCGGAAAAGCGAGGGAGAAGTAAATATTAAGGTTTATCCCTGATAGATTGAGGAAGAGGCGAATGCGATTATCTATCCTCCCATCGGCTAAAAGATCTCTTCCTGCCTGAAGATATTTGTTTGAGCTGCATTTTTCTCAGTTCTCTTATTTTCTTCGCAAGCCCGTTGGCTACATACATTCTTAACCGTATTTTTCCCCGATGTTTTGAATGATTCTACTTCATCCAAGGGATTTTCGATTTCCCTACCTCATTCCTTTCTACCTCGCGATATCGTGTATACAGTGTTTAGTCTTATATACATACCTATCCTCTTACGTCTTACACACTTACCAACCTTCCCACCGCATATTCTCCAACATTGCTGCTATGCATCCAGTTTTCATATCCGTACGGAAGGCACCGATGTGTGGGCACTTGAGAAGAGCCTATAGGGATTCTCTTTTTCTGCTGCTGTCCTAGCATCATCGACCGTCCCTTTATCATTGATTATATTTGATATGTCCTTTTCCTGTCTCCTGGCGATGTTGACGAGAGGTCAAATTAGGTAGCAGAGTTCTGTAATTATTTTCCTATGCTTCTTGCTTTCAGCCCGGTCCTGTACCTTCATCTCCATCAGCGATTGTTTATTTTTTAGATAGGTAGACGGAAAGTATTTCATATCTGCGGAACCCAGAGGCCCGGGGTTATTCTCACTACTAGATCTGTATTAACTCACGGAATAACCAGATAGCCTCATTAAAAAAAATCTCTAGACCAAGAAATTCCAGATGCTTCGTTCGTGCCGTGCGGCCCGCTCAGGAATCCGCCTCCGTATCCCATTTACCTCCAACAATGATGGAGGAATATCCGTGTATCTAACGCAGCACCCAGCTTTTATTCCGCTGGAACATCGCATGTTATCTTATCAGGTATCAGTGTAGATATTAAATAGTAAATAGAGGGTGGGGTGCAGAGATGAAGGCCTCTGACTGCACCACCAGCGGAGTATCTTTTGAGTAAAGTTGGCATGCACACTGGACTAGGGCTTTATTTCCATTCTTCCCTTTGGCCCCAGCCCACCCTCAGTTAATCGATCGCGAAATCGATCAGCGAGCTCCGCTCCCTCTCGGAATTGAGAGCGCTCCGGTCTGCGACGATAATGGCCTTTGTTACAGTCCAAAATAAAAAATAAAAAAAATACAAAAATAAAAATGAAGGCATGCACAGAAAGTAAATAAAATTAGGAAGAGAGACTCAGAAAGGAAAAAACAAGCGAAAGACCTCGACTTTTTGTTTCAAGCCTGTGAAACAATCAGTCGGAGTCTCTGTATTGCACTGCTGTTATGTATGCAACTGGGTCGTTGTGCATGCACATGGATTGGGGTCTGCTGCATCCATGGATCGATTGTTGTACAGAAACCACACACGTGGGAAAACAAAACTAAAAAGCGGAGCAGATGCATAATTCCAGTGCTCAATAACTTCTGTCTTTCCTGAGATATGTTTTGCCCCTGCTAATGCATGCCAGGAGAAGTAATGACCTGCATCGGTTTCCGTGGGTCTAGGATGATGGTGTCGCCAGTCACCTCTTGTCCGCTCTGCCCGTTAATGACAGAGTTGATATTTCCCTGCCGTAACACAGATTGAATGAAGGTCAAGAGACAAAATCTGACGTGTCTTGTGATGCCACTTTTGCTGATATGTTAGTTATCCGGTTTGTGGCAGTGAGTTGCTAGGAGTTCAGCTTCTGCTCTGGCTCCGTTTATCGCGAAGAATTCAAAGGCTCGTTTCTGCAGCCGGGCCAAGGACTGCGGACGCGAGGGACGGCTAATACGAACATGGAACAAGTGGACGGAGTATGCATAATATAGGATTGTATATCTCTCTTGTCGTGAATCCCTTCCTCTGTCTCTTACCATATCTTTTCAGAGCCCTGGATAGCGCCATCGATAGAAATGATGCTTAGTGCTTGTGACCGGGAAAAGGCCCCCCAGCGAGCAAAGCCTCGAACTAACAAGCATGTTAAATTTAGCTGCCCCATCTCATAGATCAACAGCAAGCAAATACATCTCTTGTTTTGTGGAAATTTATTTTACGTTGAAGGTTGCCTTGCTCACTCACCTAAACATCACCGAACGCCGGACGAAGTCGTTGCTGCGGTGGGGATTCACACCATTTCTGGCTATATCAGTTTTAATATGGCATAAGCGGCTCTGCCCATTCTCCTTCCCGATTTGCTTGCACGAGCTGTTTTGTCGATTGCTGACTCTGCTGAGCATTGTTCCCCTGCATCGTAGCCGAGTAGCGGCCGAATGGTCGCAACTGGCCACCCATTGGCTCGGTGAAGGCCGATCCTGATCGATAATTAAGCCAACATATATGTTATCCGCATACATGGATGCAAAACTGAAAATTGAAGAGGGAGTCATAGAGAATGAAATGAAATGGAAAAAAAAAGGCGAAGGGGAAGGGGAAGGGGAAGGAAAATTTTCTTTAACGTGGCTGACCAGAGGAACCGTATCAGTGACCCTTATGATAAGGATGGTATGAAAGAGACGGATCATGAAGCCAAGAATATGAGCACCATTCGAGTTTTACGAGGCTTGTGGGATTATTATCTGTCACAAAACGCTCACAAAATGGAGATGTATTTCTCGTGATGTTGTAACTAAGTGCCTGGGATTCAGTCGACTCTTCGCTCGGAGCGAATGGTTTCGAGCCCTGCTTCTCCCTTGCACGCTCCTATTATCTCTCCTTTTGGTGTTTCATTTGTTTTCTTTCCTTTTTTTTTTTTTTTTTTTTTTTTTTTTCGTTTGACATGAACCTGACAAGGGAGACTTGGTTTGATTCCCATTGCGATTTGCGCCGTTCGCTTATTAGGGCACTTAAACAGTTAACCCAAATTCTCTGATTAAACAACCCTTGGGAAAAGACAGGTCGTTAAGCACCGGTTGAAGCAGTGCCACAAAACTTCAAACCACTCTTCTTCAAACAAATCGCCCAACTATGCATACTGTATGTCTGTCACCCGGAATACATCGGGGCGGGGTCCGGGGTCCGTGGGATGTCCGATAACTGCTCGAGCCGTGGCGGCGCGTTGCCCCCATCCTTAGAAGCACACCTCTCAATATCCCCCCAGAGTGCAGTTTAGCCTCGAATCAAACCAATTATTTGGTTGCGAGGGAGCGTTCATCATGAACGCATCGTCGGCCCAAACGGAAATGTAGGGGGGAAATGTCAAATCTGTGTAGTGGTTCAACAATGCGACCAACGCAGCCGCTGCTGGTGCTCGCAAGCACAGTGACCGCAGAAGAAAGCCTTGACGGAGAGGCAATGGAGTTGACTGGAGAGTAATATGGAGTTTTGGGAGTTAAGAACCAAACGAAGGGCAATTGTAACAGTTCTTGTTGGTGAAATCTTTTTTTTGACACTTGGGGCGGCCCGAGATACCATAAACTATCCCATCTGGAGCCAGCCTATCAGCGGCGTGTGGCACAGTGGTAGAGTGGTTAATACGTGAGACTTGAACTTGCTGTGGTCACCCGATCGCAGTTTCATCTTCGACATCTCATGCCTTCGGGCTCGTAGGTTCGAATCCTGCCTGTGTCGACTCTTTTTTGTCTTTTTTTAGTCCTTTTCCCCGTTGCAATATCATCCAGCCGCTGCTTTTTTGTTGTAGCTATCCCTTTCTGTAAGAATTAATCTTTTTATTTTATATTTAGTTTTTAGATTTTAGATTTTTGGTGGGGTGGGGGTGGGTGGCATCATCATCATCAGCCCACACAGCCCACTCCCAAACGACTCAAGATTTCTTAAAAAGGCAAAACGTATTTATTATTCTACCGAACGACGTATCCAAACCAAGAATGATTCGCAGAGTCGCAAACAGGTTTGTGTCAACTTCCATCCTGCTTATCCTTTTTGCCTCAGTGCTAACCGGAATTGATATCTAATCCGTCAGCAACCTTTGATGTTAACGTTGATAACTTCCGTCCGTCTGTTCCATCCCGTCCAATGGCGGCAGTACGCACGGTGTTGATTTCAATATATACCATTCAATGGTCACAATGACAAGTTACCTGAAAAACATTGCCCCCTATGGGCGTGATTTTAACTACATCATCTCATTATCGGTAAGTTAGGGTCCAAATTGGATGAACCTGCGTCAAAGACCGCGCGGGGAATGAGAGCATATAGACATGTAAAAATACTTAAGAAGCACATCCATGCGCTGCGCTGGTAAGAGAAGCCAAGGTTGTGGGGGACTTGGGGTTCATATGTTTCCAAGTGAGGAACTAGAGTTTTCCCAGGGAGAAACACCCCTCCCCAGGATTTCCTATGGGTCGCCCACGAGTAGAACTGCCAGAGAGATACCGTCACTCTCCCTTCACGCCTGGTGAAAAGGGGAACGATCGGATCATAACGACTAGGACGAACAACCATTGGATCCGAGTTGCCCTTTTTCGGTACCGACCGAAACACAAGAGTTATTGCGGCTGCATTGATATCCCGACAACGTCGGTGTCGGGATTGATTCTCACTGGTGACCCTTGTGTCTGCCTCCTGGTCACGTTGGGCAGTTAAGACTTGGTTCGCTTTTCAACTAGATAGTTAACTACCATTTTGGAAACCCACCACCCTACATAGAATTTTGTGTCGAATCGCAGATGGCGACGGGGACCTCCAGAGAGAGAGCTTCACGGATGAGGGCTATGTTTTCCTGCCCGAATAAAAAGATTTGGCAACAACTTGTCAAATCTGGAGTAAGCTGCCGGTCAATCACCTTTTGGCTTGAGAGTAGAATAGTATTCTCGCGACACTATGATGATAAATATGAGGTTTCTGTGGCTGTCGGGCTTACTCCATGCGAACAAAACGACAAATCCGCACAGAGATCAGAGTGGCCCAACGGTAGTTTTCTGGTTGGTTGTCAGGCCGTTTTGGGTCATATTTGAAGATGTTCGTTCGTGCATCCCGTGGTACTCCCGCCCGGGTAGCATTCTAACTGGGAGCCTTGTTCTGGCCAAAGAGCACTCATTCTCTGGAACCAATGCATTTCGATCAAGATCGTCTTAACTCAGCCGCACGCCACCAGAATGAGGGTAACGTTATGCACACTGCCCGGATTTTGTCGGCCTTTTAACGGAAAGAGGAAAAGACGATAAAAAAAGAAAAAAGAAAAAAAAAAAAAATTCAATTACTGGAGGACAGAAATAGAGGAGGCGCAGCAGCTCCAATGTTATTCTTTGGAAGGGGAGCCGGATAGCGATTCTTTCTTTGTGATCTGCTATCAGAGGTTTGTTTTTGCTGTGCAGCATTGAAAGTGACGGGATCCAGGGATCAGTCTGCGGTCCACATGGCAACCTGGGATGGCTCCCAGATCTATATTGCAAAAAGCGCGCCCGCCTGGCCTACTGGAATGTTCCTCTGTGGAACGTAGCCGAATGAGGAACTTGCCCTTCGAAGCACGGTTGGTGGTGATGTTGATCGGTATCGTGTAAAAAAAAAAAAGAGCAGTTTCTTGTGTAATTACCCTGCTTTGAATTAGACGCAGCTGAAGGAAGGGGATTTTTTGACTATGAAAATGCTTTCGCGGTAATAACTACAATACAACTTCGAAAAGCCAATAAATTCTCCAGAAAAATTTTTATTTTTTCGAGAAACTTGTTTTAACCCCCGCTCCTCTCTCGAAGCGAACTGCAAGGATTACTACTCCATCAAACCTGATTAGCTGGATTCTCTTCATGCTCTCCTCCTTCAAACCTCCAGCCGTCCAGCTCTGAAGACAGCGGTTGATCGTATTCGGGACGCTGGTGTCCCCGCATTTCTGCTCTCTCTCTCTCTCTCTCTCTCTCTCTCTCTCTCTCTCTCTTTTATTCTATTATTTTTTTATCTTTATATATATATATATATATATATCTATTTTATTATGATGTTTTGAGAAATTGTTTTCATCATGCTGGATCATCTGCATTCGGCTGATGCTATTTTTATGTTTAAAGGTAGGAAACAATATCTATATTTGGATAAAGTGTCGTAGGGAGGCAGCTTGACTCCTTCGAGGCATTTAGCATCGTCGTTGGCTCCAGATTATTGTTTCAAGAATTATACTGTTTCTTCCCGCGCGCGGGGAAAGGGCTGTACCGCGCCACGTTCTTCTTAACACTGCCTCTGACAACACCACTTTTGGCATGCATATCTGTTTCAGGTTGTGCTAACATGTTGTCCCAAAGATTGCCTCCTGGACGCAGGAAGAGAAAAGATCCCTGGTAGAAGAAGAAGCCTTGTTCGACTCCCGAGGGGGTTAGCGGAAGAGAGAAATTGAACATGACCAAGACAAAATAATTGATAACAGTTATTATGGGCTAGATGAAGTGCTGTCCACATACTTGTAAGCTAGTACCTCCCCTCAAGCCATTCAACGAGTTAAATTACTCCAGAACCCATTGGTGATTGGTTGTGTTCTGCATATGCTGTTGATGGTTGTACTCGAGCTATTTTATTTCTTGGAATAGACGTCATGCCGTCGCTGTCGCATGTGAAATGTTGCAAATGTTTTTGGCTGTCCATGTATGGACCATATTGGATGTAGACTGGCGGGGCCAGGCGCGGAACGGAGCGGCTTGAGACGCGGGAAGATGAAGGATACCGAGGCCGAAAAACCATGCACTCCTTTGTTTGTTTGGTGAGTCACTCTCGAACTCGCTGTTTAGTTTCAATGCTATTGGCAAATTATTCAGCAAAGTCCGTCCTGATGCATCTAGTTAGTTAAACGTATTTCCCAAAGCGAGCGCAAACACTCAAGTGAGCGCAACACCAAAACCACCAGAGCTCAACTCATTAGATTTTAATTCAAATTTATCTCAACACTACAACACTCAATTAAATTAAATTAAAATTACATGCAGTTGAGAACATTTTAATCTTGTATGCCTGAGATTATTACAATTTTGCTGCAGTGTTGTGGAGCTCATCAGCATGGAGCAGGTGCAGATAGTGAGGACTCATGGGATTGAATAACTGGCTGTTCAACAGGTGCTGCAGACTCTGCAGATGGTGCAAATGAGGCTAGAAGACTTTGAACTTCTTCACTAGTTAAACCTTCTACTTCTTGTTGAATTTGGTGTCTAGATCTCTTGCATTTTTGCTTCTCAATCTCATTCATGTTGAATATATCCTGATATTGCTTCTTCATAAATAATGACACTGACCATCCCATATTCACAGGCCTTGATAATTTGATCAAAGCTTTTACTCTGCTGTAGCACTCACTACTAGTAATAATCTTAGTAGTGGCACAAACTCCCATAGCAAATCCAGTCTCATCAAAGTTGTATATATCTTCTGACAGAATTCCATGCTCAGCAATTGTATCTCTCAAGGTCTTAAACCAATCATATATATAAATCTACTGATCTCCACACTTAGTCTGTTCATGATTATAGCACCTGGAATAGCAGCTTTGGAGCTCTGGACAGTGTGCCACTAAGATTTGACACTCAGTTCTTGCCAATGCAGAGAGGGGGAGGTGGTGGAGTTGGTTGAATTCTATATAGTAAGAAGATAATTAGCTGTATTCTCAATCAATGCTGGCTGTAGGGGAAATCCTTGTTTAGCCTGGTCCAGCACTCATTCAACTAGCTTATCTTCTTCAGCAGAAGATAATTTGTGTGAATTTGCATGTAAATTTATCCTTGATTGCCAGACATTCAGTCAATAGATTAAAGTAAGAAGAATTAAGAGACATTAAATAAGCAAGCAGCTTCATGAATTGAAGCAATTTCTTGATTTTTAAAAGTATTTATCATGAGCTCAAGTCTTCCCTCTCTTTCTAGAGAATCTGAAGCATATTTATTGTGAATTGGTGGCATAATTGCACATTGAAGTGGAAGGGTAGTTAAATTAAAAGATATTTTGAATTGGTGTTGCGCTCGCTTGGGAAATACGTTAGTTAGTTACCAACCCGTCTGATTAATAATGTAACTGTCACTCAGCAACCAGGAAGGAAAGATAGGGTAGATTGCTGCGGTGGTATTCCTCCTAGGTTAGCAAGAACTTTGAAATTTCATGTGGATAGGCGGTAATGATTTCAATCCTGATATTCAGCCCACGGTGACTCCAAAATCAAAGTCGAAATATAGCACTCTGGAGGCGCAGAACCTGCCAAAAGAGGAAATTGCTTGGGTCATTGTTGTTAGCCAAAATAAAATAAAACTAAAAAAAAAAAAAAAAATTATAAAAATTATAAAATAATTCATGGCACCGGTGAAGGATGAACGCTAGAACCCACAAAAGGGGATCTCCGCGTCTGTGCATTTGCACCGCCATGCCGAGGATCTCCTGGAGCTTCACATTCCCCGAATAATAGTGTTCACCGTACGGACAGCAGCCGAAGTGAACGTTGTTGGAACCTTAGTTCAAGATTATGTGTGAATAGAGAGGAGAACAAGAAAAACGTTGATATAATGCAAATAACCACTGCAAAAAAAAAAAAAAAAAAAAGGAAGTCCAGCGCAGTAATCGTGTGAACGGCTAATGTGTCCGCATCTTGCCGCTGAACCAGGGCTGTGTTTGTTGATGGGATGGTGCTTCGTTGAGCTTAAATCCACCCCAAACCATGACTGACCATTTCGGGGGGCTTCTTTGGGCCAGAAGAAAACAACCAATCAGGGGAAATCTTCAATCGAATCGAGAATCAAAACTGATATCAGGAGAGGATCAAAGGCGCTAACCGATTTCAAGAGTCTGGTAAATTTAAGGTTAACTGCGCCATCCGCACTCCAATACGAATTTCCCTTTGAAGGTAAATGCGCTGACATCGAATTCCAGCCGAGGCGAAAGCAAAACGAGAGTGTTAGCAGCTTCTGAGCCCCGCCATAACATCGCCATTTGGAGGTTCAAGGTTAAAGAAGGATTTTATTTAACACCCCAAAGCTTCTTCTTTTGGCCAATCTGCATGCTGTTTAATCTGGACCATGATGATTTAATGAATGTTGCAATGGGTTGTTTACCTAGGTGACCGCCTTGAACAGCTTAAAAGTTTGACAATGTCCGTTGATATATATGTAAACAACCCAAAGCCACAGTTTCCCTTCAGTTTCAAGATAGGACAAACCTTTTTTTATATATTTTCCAGATAAGTAAGAGGATGAATGTTCTCAAAAAGCAAAACAGATTAGGTCCCGACCCCACCATGATCAATGGCTATTCCAAGGTTGAGAGCTCCTTTCCACGTGATGATGCACCTTGCAAAGGCCAGGTAGGTCCATAGTTTGTCCACATGGTTTTGTGTACGACTTTCGGCCAATGGAAGAGGGAGTTTTGGTGATATTGTGGTGGTTGGTCTCATATCTCGCTGTAACCCAAGGACGCGATATTTATTTCCCCTGGTAAGATGGCAGCTGTCGGCCAAAGGGCGTGCATCTTGAAGAAATCATGCGCCATCAGTTTTGAAAAGTTGTCATCTTCTCCAGGGCTCAGAGGTTGTTTCGTCCTGCCGTCTTATATGAGGCATTGGAAAGCTTCAAGGGAAGTAAGATGCGAACCCAGAGGATAAATCGGCATCATTTTTATTCCCGCTTCCTCTTTGGTGTATCGCTGTTTGAATTTAATTTTCTTTTTTATTTCTTTTTTCCTCCTTTTGGGTAAATATATATGCGTCATTATACCGTTTATCCCCTCGGAATCTCACTACGAATTGCGACAATCATAGGTGCGTGAAATGGTTCGTAAGTCGCGCAACATATCGTCGGCTCTTCTACCAAGGTATATTTGATATCGGGAGTTTTCCTAGCTGCAACAGACATCAAGCCTCCGCGGGGCCAAGCATTACTGTTTTGTTGACAAATGGTAAAAAGGCCGAAGTCCCCAGCTCTTCTCAAATGGAACCGGTGTAAGGATGCATGCTAAATAGCCGAATATTGGTTACCGGTACGTAATTTACTCGAGGTAACTTTGCAACTTAGCATCTTCCCAAATAAGAATGGTCAAATACGTAATATCGGGGGGGAAACTTGCAGAAAATCGCTTCCTTCTGCAATATGACTGGTGACGGGTTCAAAGTATGTATCGTCGGCCAGAGACTGATAACCTGACCCAACCCTTGGAATGAGCTCCACCGCGAACCCCAGCTAGACGCCACGCCCCCTTATTATTATTAATAATTATTAATAACTGAATTGTCCAAGAAGCGCGGTTGACCTTTTGGCTTGACCCAAGACTTTCCCGTCCGTCTGACTGGGATTTTTTTTCACCCCACTTAGGCAAAAGTGTGAATATCGATTTCCAGATTGGGTTTGACAAGTCGCAGGGATTTGATTCATTCCCTGGGATCTGATAGGCTATATCAAACCTTTTGATCCAAGATGATGCCTGCAGATCCAAAGTTTCTTTGCTTTGTTTGATAGTTTTGCTTTTTATATTCTCGCTTCCGCATCGGTGCTGGAACGTGTCACAAGGTTGAGCCTGACAGTCAACCTTACCATGCAATTAAAATAGTTCCTCCAATCCTGCACTGTTATCCTCCAAGCGACCCTATTTCATGATCCATCGGACCACTAAAAGGCCAACAACCCCTTGATCCAACTGATGACATTCGGTTGCACTTTAGTCCCTTTTTGCAGCTCACAGTAAGACCTTGTGTATCTGGCTTTTCCACAGCTCATCAATTATTTTAAAGATTTGCTTGCGTTTGTTTTTGCTTCCGTCGTCTGGGGTGGATGAATGATTCCAAAGAATCCGTGGTTGATTCGGGTCATTAAGATCTTCTCATGCCCACCGTTTAGATCCGAGCTTTCGTCCTTCAATCGGGTGGGATTGAACGATGGACCAAGAATAACCAGCCTGGAGGACTCACTCAGGGGACTAAAATAAAACAGCGAGAAGGTCCGATCCAATCACAATATAAGGATATCAAAGATATTGACACAGCCAACAACCCTGGCAGAGTCATTTTTCCCCAATGCAGCAAAACTTCTGATTTTTAAAGTTGTGAAGTCTTTATGATTTCACTGAGCAGATAAACCAGGCTCTGGTGGTGAAAACCGTTGGTAGCTGTGGTGTTTAGCCAAACTCACATTCAATAGAGTTGGAGAGCCCTACGAATGTCTCACAACAAGAACACCGAGATCGACGGATTCCACCATAGGCTTATAAATTTAAAGTCAACCGTTTCATGTTCTGGCTTTGTATGTAACTGTTCTGATTTTGCTCGTGATCCAACCAGCCTCAACCAGAGCCCTTGATCATTGTTTAACTTTGGGAGGAGGATTTCTGTTCATTTCAAGCTGTGCACAGGCTGGGCAAAGTCAAATTCCGACCAATACACCTAAAATTCCGCCACATATCCACAATCATAATCACCAAGACAGATAGTTGACTGCGATCAGATCAGGTCAGATAATTATATTCGGAGGTTGCGGGCTCTGTGGAGGCTCATTTATGATTTTAACCTTTTTCAGTCTTATCCCGCTTGAGACTAGCGCGAAATCTATCTCCATGCTGACAAATTTAGCAGGGAGACCCCCGAAAATACTTTGCCGTCAACTTTGCCGGATGAGATTCTGGATGCCACTATATAATAAATGATAAATATATTCAGGAAATTGTGGAGGTTTGCGGGGTTCCGGTACATGTTTCTTAGAGTGAGAGTGTTTTCAGGCAAAATATAGGGTGAGTATAAAACTTCCACTACGTACTGTGATGGTATTTCAAGAGCTCCTAGGTGACGGACATATTCTCTACATTGCAATACATGCAAAATGATGTGTGTTGTGCCATCCTAAGTCAACACCTCATTGCTGCTATTCCTTCTGGGTATTCATGGATCATATCTTTATCTTTACGTGGTTGATGGATGCACTACGGAGTATTAACATAAACAAACTCATTCTTTTACCTCTAGCAATTCCGAGTCCATGCTGTACTTCACACTCCAAATATGATTGTATGACAAGCAGTCTGCAGACTGTATAAAGCGCAACTGAACTGATATTGCGGCTGGATCTGCTCTGACAAATCATTATTGAATTCTTGAGTCCAACCAAAGACAAAGCTGACTAGTAAATTTTCTCTCCAGATAATTTGGTCGCTGTGAAATTGGTCAAAAGATTAGTGGTTGGCTGTAATTTTGCATGTATGGGCAGTTACTCTTAGATACATTGTCTTTTCCCCCCGTTGGTAAAGAATGGAATTTTGGAGCCTAAATTTTCGTGTCATTACTAGTCTTCAGCCACACTGTACTTTTCCCAATGCAAGAGTGGGAAAATAAGGAGAGAAATATGAAGCAACAGGAAATGAGAAAAAGCAAAAACTCAACTATGACCACTTCGGTTGTTTGAGACCAAGACGAGAGAGATCGGGAACAAGCGGCCTCCGCCTCAATACTTGGCATCAGGGTCGGAACTCCTCCACATTTGTGCCGATGCCCCTTGCAGGCTTGATTTTGCAAGAGAGACGATGCACCACTTTGAAACAAGTCATTCCAGCCCACGAACCATCAATAATAATAATAATAATAATAATAATAATAATAATAATAACCTTATTAATAACATTTTTTTGGTACCAAGATTTGACTTTCATCGGGGGGCTTCAACATTAGTTGGTCCAACCATGTCATCCAGAGCACCTTTTGCATGATACACCACACTGTCGCAAAATGGTGTGGAGGCTGTAAACCCCGTCAACCCAGTGAGGGCATAATGGCCGCCAGACGTCAGCGGTCGTCTGAGGGAGGGAGGGATGGAGATTTTGTGCTACCTCCGATCGACAGGGAGGAGATATTTTCGCAGCACAAGAATCAGGTGGAAATGAGCCCGCCTGGCCGCTAGAACGAACCTCACATGCGGGAGCGAAACGGCCCAACACAAGGCATGCCATGGCCCAAGATGGGTGGCTGTATGTTGTATCGAGTCGCCAGACGAAGCCCGCATGGGAAACATGGCGTCCTTTCAACAAGCTCGTGGCGGCTCCAACGACGGTTCCCACTAGCCCCGCTTGATCCATCCAACTGGCAACCGCAAGGCCAGGATAGGCTGAAGGAGACATCTGCAAAAAGAAAACTTACATCGGAAGCCACTACATCAAAATACAAACTTTGCATGTCACTCCTTGCCCAGCCCATTTCCTGGAATCATAATAATGCGGCAAAAATATCCACTCTGGCAATGTCCCAGACTGAGCCCCCATGGGATCCCAGTTTGGAACCAGCCAACTCACTTTTTATGCAGCTGAGCACCCCTAGAGTTCGATTTGATCATCGACGATCATTAAGAAGTGTGAAGGAAATGCTCATCGATTATTGCATTGATTGTGTTTTCTCTGTGTCCCTGACTGAGGGCTGACTTAACTTTTTTTTGTTTGAACGTTTGTTGCAGAAGCCAATTTCTTTTGCCCCAACCCTTGTTGACCTCTTCTTATTTATATATCTTCTCCTTCCGTTTTCTCTTTAACTTGATCGAAACACTTCGTTCTGTTTCCAAGTTAAAACAACGTTGTACCGTATGTTTTTGGTCTCGATCTCTTTTTGCCCAAAACTATCTAAGGTCGCTGTGCCTATTTCATCTGCAGCATTTTGTGATAGCGCCTCCTTCTCCCTCTCGACACACCTCGTAACCCCACACATCCGCTGCCTGTCACTCTCCCTCCAATTTATTTACTTCGATTGGGCGAAGCTCCTTGGCACCTTGCTTCTAACCCACGTTGCCGACTTCTGGGCGTGACTTGACCGGGGTTTTCGCACCTCGTGTTGTCGTGCGGGAAGGAAGAAAGTTATATTACCTCAACTTTCCTTCGAAGCGTCGGAACCAAGAAACGTTTCCCGTTCCTGCTGATCATCCTTCTTCGCGAACTTCTTCGTGGGATATTATACGAAGTGATATTCTATTTATATTTTGTTACTTGTACTGTACTTCATTTTCTATATATGATCGTGTGCCTTGTGCTCAAAGCTTTCTTGCTCCGACATCAACTCTCTGAACCCAAAGCATCAACCTAAACTATTTTCCAAAATGGCTGGACCTGGAGGTGGACCTCCTCGCAAGAGCCATACGAAGTCTAGGAAGGGCTGCAAGACTTGTAAAAGACGACATATTCGATGTGACGAAACAACTCCTCAATGGTACGCATACACCTGTAAACTGGTAGAGTATTTAGCAGTGAATATGGCATCTCAAACTAATATCGCTCGTCCAGTCGAAATTGCACCAAACACAATTGTCGTTGCGATTACATGGACAATGTTATAGTCCAAGATCAAGCACCGGCACAGATAGTTGGACCGGATCTTCTCATGTCTCCAGAGATTGATATCGAAATCGATGAATGGCTGAAGACTGGGAATCCCCCTTTTCCCGAACTGCAACTCAGCTCTAGGGCATACTGGTTCAAGTTTTCACGGACTGATTTGCGCCTTATTCACCACATTGCTGGACTTTCAATCGACCTACATCGGCGAGGATACAGTAACTGCACAGTTTGGGCGCAGAAAATGCCCATGTAAGTTTGACATTTACTTTCCTACTTGATAACATGTATAATACTAACATGCTGGACTTGCAGCTTTTTGGCTATCGCGTTGTCGAACGAGTTTGTCATGAGCGCGATTCTTGCTCTATCTTCCTTTCACCTAGCCTGGATGACCCAAAATCCTGAAACGGAAAACCTTGCGTATCATCATCGGGGCATTGCTTTAAAGGGCCTTCATGAAGCTATCGGTAGCTTCTCTCGGGAAAACTCTGATGCCATCTTAGCAGCATCGTTGCTTCTGTCATGGCAAGCTAAAGAATGGTAGGTGTTGTCCTTTTTTGACTTGGTCGGAATTTCCACTAAAGAGAGTTTCTGCACAGGAGGAGCTGGGCTTCGTTGCAGCAGGGCGTCTCAACTGTAAGAGTGATTTTTTTTTTTTTTTGTTTCTTTAATCGACAAGTCTAACACTACCTATAGGTACTTAACTCAATGCAACCGTGGTGGAAGGAAGAGTCGGAATTAGCTCGATTTATGGATAACCAGCGAGCTTTTCGAAGTGCGAGAACACCGGCAACACCAACGTATCCAGGAGCACTAGATCAGTTCCAAAACGAAGACCTTTTGAGACTGGACCGGATTTTGGGTACTCTGTTAAACATTCACCAGCGACTCTCCCACAATCAGGAACACTATGAAAGAGTTACTGATTTACTACACTTCGTTCAGCGGTTGCGCGATGACATGCCAGTGCAATCGCCGGATACTGCCTTTGAGAGGCTTCAGCCACTACGAACGTGGCTCTTTTGGCTTCCCCCCACGATGCTGAGAGGCGGAGAATCGGATCTTGGTGCGCTTGCAGTGCTCTCTCAATTTTTTGGGGTGGCTTTGGCCCTGGAGCCAATTTTCCCTGAAATCGGGGGCTCATACCTTGGCACCATGTCAGTCCTTCCAATAGAAGACATTCGTAGAATCCTGCATGCGAGGAAAGCGTCTCAACCCTTTGCTCCAGAAATCCAGTTGGCTCTGAGCCTGATGGAGTTACCATGCGAGATTGTTGCTGAATACCGCGGTCGTCTCCAGTGGCCCCCGAGGAGTTCCTTCGATGCCTACTCTCCTAGCTCGCACAATCCATACGACGAACTGCCCAATCTGCATCTTCCATCTACCTCTCCATCCAGCGGCTCCGGCTACTCTGCTTATACGACATCTCCCCTCCACTCTCCTCTAACTCCAGCGATCGTTACTTCTCCATACCAGATGCCAACAATAATTACATCCCGACGGCAATCCCAGGTCTACAGCACATCTCCCACGCTACATTCTGACCACGCAGACGATCGGCTGGGGGGGGATTACAAGCACAGTCCTCAAACCCACTCCTCAATTTTCAACCCTTCGTACTTGGGAAATTTAATAAATAGATCACCGGTTATGGGGTCGGATTATGACGAGTCTTCCACACTCGGTATCTCAGGAGGGTTGGTCAATTCCGAACTCTGTTGGACTTGATCCATATCCACTCACATTGCACTCAATGCATTCGTTCCAACTTCCCACGCATACACAGACACTCAAAGCTAAGAATCACCTTGAAAACCATCTTCACACACCCACATACTCTCACACAAACATGGCAAGAAATATGCGGCTGAGTCTTTCTTTATTTTCATCTTTGATGAAAATGCAGGGACCAATCCGCATCACGCCGCAGCTCTTACTCGAAACCCTACTAGAATTCATTAGTTTCTCGATTCCCGATATTCCGATAATAATATCGTACATACAAACCAACGTTCTGTTATCATCCCTATCATCAAATCGCGAAGATGACATCTCTTTTGTCCCGATAAATTTGAGTCTCGCGACGTGAACGTGGAATGATAGCAATGGGATGGTGTAGTATGTGGAAATTCTCTCCATGCATGATGGCTCTCTAGGCAAACTTACCAGATGGGCGTTCGCCTTTACAAATACCCCCTTTTTCTTTGGAGCAACAGTTTATTTAATGTAGAATTTTACTCTTTCCTCTATACTCGCATTGTTTGATAGTGTTGGAAACATAATGCAGCGACAGCGGAAACGAATGACGGAATCTTATTTCGCTTGTTTCTATTCCCCATTGTTTTTCAATTCCCTCCTGGATTAGGAGCATGATGGCAGAACTACGACTTGATTATGCTAATTATTTTGTATCTTCTATTTCTCCCAACCTCCCCTATCAATCTACCGTTCGCAGAAGATTTTTGGGCATATAATTCCCCACTTTTATGTGTTTTCCATCTATTACATGAGACAACAGAATAATACTACAGAAAGATACAAAGTCTATTAAAGTATTGTATCTATCAATTTCTTACTTCCATCTCAAAATTTTAGAGATTGATCATACTAGGGGTCGTATTTCTTACTTTCTCCCTGACAGAATTACGTTCTTCTCCTGCATTAACTTTCGGATACTCTGTTTGGCGGGAAGGCTTGGTCACCCAGCAGCTAGTTACGTGGGGGTGACTATGCGCAAAGGGATAAATGCGCAGCAACTTCTGAAACTAAACTCTAATCTTATCCTGACATGCATTATAATAACAGACTTTACTTTCTTAAGTTTCAGGTTGTAGATCAGCCCGCAGCAAAGTGGCATTCAACTTTTGAGCGAAAAACCTTGCTCGGGTCGAACCACGTGGAATAAACCATAGATTCATTAAGCACCGTGCTATGACGCTGGCAATTGGCTTCTGAGGAAGCAATGTATTTATGGGATGTACACACATGTGTTAGCTTAATTTCAAATTTCTAGGTTGAGAAAATTACGGGGTGCCCATCGGATACATTCTGGCGTGATTGCCATAGAACTGATTCTAAGCATGCCAGGGAACTTCGAAAGATGGAGGGCTGGGGTTCAATTTCCCCTCTCGTGACAACAAGAAGGAAAGGCTGTAAAAATAAACTGACTTGATACATGCATAGTAAAACGATTCGCAAGGCTGGCCAAAACAACAGCCTTTTGGCAACAAATGACGGAATCAGAAGGATCGGAGAAATGATTGGCACTGGCCTCCGACCATAGCATGTGGTCTAGTTCCAGGCACAAACATACACCAAGGCTTTCTGAAATTTTCCTCAGGAAGACAAAAAGTATCATGGGATGTTGGTTAAGGTTACGGGGCGATCCCACCAGGGGATCAAATCTTGGTGTGGCTATGGTAGTCGATCTGACCAAGGTCTGTTTGTAGGGCCCAGCAGAGACGGAGTGCAGCTAGGGAATGAAAATTTACTTGCTGCTGTCAAAGTTAGTGGGTTTGGTACCGGATACGAGATATCAACCATTCAAGGTATACTAGAACTGCAGTTGGATTGGAATTAGCGTAGTGAAGATCCGAGGTGGCGTGTGCACAATGACAAAGAGCTACGACGAGAATGGGTAAATATCCCACGGAACATCAAGCAAGTCTAAGTTCGCCCTTTTTATCCATGGATAACCCTTATAAGCCAAAATGCAGTTTAAATTCTTGCATGGCGGTCGGTGTATGAATTCAACACATACTCCGCATGAGATGTTGTGTTTAATAGTTGTCTCTAATATGTCAGCTGGACTAAAACAAGGGAAATCGTGGCGCTAGGAAACCTTATTAGAGTTTAAGTTGCGGCTCGGTTTCTATTTTGAGGCAAGGCAGACTCGCAAGGCTAACTGCTTTGGGACATTAAGTTTCTCTGCAACATCAGAATGTTCTTCTTGCACATCGGTCATTTTAAGCCCGAGTTGAATGGAGAACTTCCACAAATGCACGCAGCTTCATGAATTAAGGGATTGCTATAGTGTAGATATTCTCAGATCTTTCCTCTATTTTTATAGGGCTTCATGCGTTTTTATTGCGAACTGGTGGCATAATTATGCGTTGAAGTGGGGAATTGGAAAGGAACGAAATCATAACTACCCGCGAGGGAATGAGAAGATTTGCAGGGCCGTGGACCGTGCAACCCCTCCCACACCGTCTCATTAACTTAGCCCTGTTTCAACATCTGATGTGCTCTTCCAGAATGCCAGCTCATGGGGGCTGTGTGATAGTCAAAATGACAGGGGACTAGTTATTGGAAAATAGTGATGCTTTTAGCGTAAATTTGCCCATCACGCCCCCTTTGGCCGAGGCTGTCGCGTGGGGCATGTGAATCAATTTTCTGTGATGGATTTCCCCCCACCATGAGCAATCGCTCTGTCCGTTGGCAGAGGCAGTCATCATGCAGGTGGTTCTATTGGAATCTCAATATAAGCATTTTTCATCTTTGTCTTTGGACCTGAGCCGTTGCTGCTATAGCCTGAGCCGTACCAGACCAGAACCAGAGTGCGCAAGTCTCCTGAAAATACCCTGGTGGTTGGATCCAGTAGGGTCAGGTTAGACTGCTGACAGGGCCAATAACCGGGGACCTTTAAGGGGTAAAAAAGGCACAGCAAATCTTGGACAGTCAACGCGGAAAAATATACGTCTAGATCTTATCCATCTCTTGAAATAAATGTCCCTCGTTTAGATGCGCCCAAGAGTCGTCCTCTCAGACACCAACTGTGAGAGCAGCGATCTCCGCCGTACATGCTAACCGTATTTCGTCCCTTTTTACTGATATCAGTCTTTGCAAGAGGACCACTGCCAACGGATCGCGACCGAATAAGAGGGTCTATCCAAGCTTTGAAGCAAGCACGGGGCTTCGATTTTACCTTTGCTTCCTGAGGTAATCCCTATCCCAGGTGATATTTGATCTTTATCGGTGTTGCTCAAAAAATTAAAAAAAAAAAAAAAACCCCTATTCTGCATTATCTAGCCCTTGGCTCAATTCATATCCTCTTCAGTCGCACCGCAACGGAGGTTGGCTGTCCTTACAAGACTGAGTCCACTGTCGGTCTGAACTGCTCACTCACCAAGTCGTCTTAGCGCTTGACATCATGATAGTTTGCAGGTTCCACCAGGGAAAAACGGATACACCAACAAAAAAGAGCAAAAGGAAAGCCGAACGCGGGGGTCGAACCCGCAACCTTGCGGTTGATCAACTGGACGAGATATTTGAATATTCAGACGTCTCAAACTCATAAGAGCCGCACGCTCTACCGATTGAGCTAGCCCGGCTGATTTGCTGAAATTACTGGACCTCTCTGGTGCTCAAGTACTGGGCATCGGCTAGGCCTCTCTTCGCTCCTAAGACGATCAACCAAAATAAAGCTTGATTCTCAGTCGTTTGGGATTGAAGTCATTCACTTTCGAAAAACAACGATTTGTCTCCGGGGAAATATATATATACCAACGAGGAGCAAAAGATGAAATTCAACAACCCCTACCATTCAACTCCCTTTAGAAGATCGGACCTTTAAAGCGGGAAAATGACAAAGTAAGCAATTTAGCCTTTACGGTCGTCGCCTCTCACGGGGCTCAGGTGTTTACAACTGGTCAACACAACGTTTCGTTTGCGGAACACAAACATGGGTCGTTAGCAGGACTGAATAATGATAGTTACGCTTGGTGGCTTACTTCATGTATAACTAATCTGAGGACATAACGGACCTTTATTCCCAACAGCCGTGCAAGAGCCACTGGAGCAGCAGATCAAAGGCTAAACCCCCCACATCCGCTATCAGTGGTAACTACATGGTCGCTGGCCATTTTAACAAGTTATTAATATTTGAGATACTCATGTATAAACGTCATGTTATCAGCTAAAAGATATATATATATTCTCATAACTTGCCTAGGCCGTTTCTGCGAGAAGTCGATCGTTTGAGTTTCCTCATTCATCCATGGTTCACCTTTAACTACAGAAATCTTGGTTGATCTCAAGGAACTTAAATCTCTACCCACAATAGTAGTTAGTTAATCGGCCAACCAAATCTTACTTTAACTTTTTCGTTTAAACTTCGCAACAATCCAAACGCGCATCTGCAAACCTTATTCCGTTGGTAGTGTCGTAGACTAGACCGGGGATCTCAGGGATATATATATATAATGCGTCATGTAATTGTAGACTTTTTCTATCAGCAGACGGTTGCAGTTTTTAGAAGGGAAATCTAAACAACTCCAAAGGTGTAGGCGGCAGCCAATGATGAAGAAATTTGTACGAAGTGAAAGATGGTCTGCGATGGACATGGTTCTACGCATAGCTGATTGAAGATGTCTGATATGGAGAAAATAATATCAATGAATGCATATATACAATGTGTATTAAGATGCCCACACATACTGTGTGATGTTATAGCTGCAATGTACATAAAACGAGGAAAGCTGCTCTACTGGCTGGTCTAGATTTGCAAGGTGAGAGATTTGGGGTTAGGTCAGGCAGGGTACATGTAAATATATATGAGTTTGGTGAAGAAAGATGCTTCGCTTTTACTCTATCAGGCGGAGAAATGTATGTGGGGGGAAATAAGGAAGAAAAAAGAAACCAGATTTATAAAATTCTCGAACACGGATTGGAAGATATCGGAGGGGAGGAAAGGAGAGAAACCAAATACACTAGAAAAAAAGGAAGAAAAAGACTCCCCCCACCGGGTCATTTGTCAGCTATTTGCATTCATTCATGTATGTACGTAAATTCTTTGGGGCTCTTTTCGAAGGATGTATGTAGTTGTTATTGGCTTTCATTCCTTTCAATCCAAGAAACGGAAACGGAAACTGGCGAGTGCAATCACAGAATGTCCATGAAGCGTCGGAGGGCAAAAGGAAGAAAAAGGGGGGGATATCAATCAAACAACTCAATCCATATTGATAGGAAAAGATGGTATAAGTGGGAAAAAATATATATAACAACCCCCCCAAAACTCCATTTTTTCTACAAATACATGGGATATAAGGCCAAAACAACCAGTGAGGAAAAAATTAGTTATATACACCTAGCTTAACCTTAACCTAACCTGGTTCGATCAAAAGTGTCCGCCCAAAGTCGACAGAATATAGCGAGAGAAAATGTAAAAGGGAGAAGAAGAATATGAGGAGGAAGAGCAAAATAGCCAGCATTATAAATGTTGTTCATGTGCTTGCTTGGAAATTGCTATGATTGTATTTTCGAATCTGGCCCGACCCGTGACCATGATAAGATACGGTGGGGAAATAGGGAGAGAAGAGACAAGGGAGGGTGAGATCTTAAACAGTTATTTTCGTGATCATTTCCCATCATATCATGGAGCAACCGTTATAAATTCGAACGAAAAAAAAATTGGGACGTCTTATTTCTTAACGAAATAGAGTGCTGAGAAACTGAAGGGAAATAGGTTGACCGAAGAGAAACAAAGGACCGGAAGATGGGGATGGTAAGGGAAGAATGTTTCTCCCTTCAAACTCCGGAATCCTTTGGGGAGCCTGCCGGGTGCGCTGAGCCGTTTCGTTTTGGTGTTGAGTCCTCTTGATCACCGTCATTGCTCTCTTCTCTAAGAGTTTGGAGACCGAATGCACTTGTTTCGACATCGTAGGAATGCATCAGTCCTTGCCGGTCACTGGGGCCTCCGTAATAGTCAAGGCTAGAAGAACTGCGTGGTCGCCAGTCGATGCTTCTTCGATTGTGTAATGAACGGCGGGTTTGAATAGAGGCAATTCCATCGGTCGGGACACCGTCTTCCTCATCAGTTTTTCCAGCTAGTCGTTGACCATCGGGGTCCGTCCTAGATAAGTTTAGGAGATAGACTCCAGAGAAAATCACTAGGAATCCACAGAGAAGGGATATGGTGTTGACACGGTCAGTGGTGTTGAAACCGTGGAATAGGACGAAGGAGGCACAGAGGGTTGCGGTTGTAAAAGTGACGTAATATAGGGGATTGACTCTGCCATGTAGGGTCAGCAAATGGAGACAAAACGGTACATAGCAAATGTTTCCTAACTTACATTGAGGTCGAAAATTGGCTAAGAGCCTTATTGAAATAGTTCATCTGTGTCAAAATGCAGCATACAACAACAATAGCAAAGGCGTAGGTAGAAGGGTGGGTAAACTGGTTATGTCCAGCTAGAGTGAGCTTCAACGCAATCCCAAATGCTTTGACAGACATAACTGAGACTGAGCCAACTGTCGAGCAAATCGAGATGTAGATTAGTGGGTTTTTCTTCCCGTATTTCGGAGCCACTCTGTATATCATAACGGTAGAAAATATAGCAACTGCTAGACAATAAAGAAGAAAGCCTGTGAAAATGTTTAGCTTCATAGCATACACGACTTTTTTTTGCTTATAAGGAACTTACCTGGTTGAATGGCATATCCCAAGATCTCGTCCACTGTTTCAATTTCTTCATCTGGAGGCGCATGGAGAACGATAATGATAGAACCAAGCAGTGCCAATGCACAGCCCAGCTTTCCAAGAATCCCCAGGCGCTCCCCCAGAAAATATGCGCCCAGAACAGCACTGTGCAGCAATTAGTACGAAAAGCCTTCAGTTGCTCGGTCACCGATAATCAGCTTCTTACCCTATAAGAACGCTAAGTGCCCCCAGGGGCGTCACTAATATCGCTGGCGCAAACGCATATGCGGCGAAGTTCGCAATTTCCCCAAGAATTACTAATCCTAGATGTCAGCACGATGCTGCTTGGAGTTGAAGATCTGATGATTAAAGGGCCCGTAGACTCCGTACATGTTATTATTCCTCCCCACCATATTGGGCTCTTTAAGTACGAAAATCCATCGCCCTCAAAGCCGTGCCTATTTGACGCATCCATTAAGCCCTACAACATATAGATGTTAGGTCAAGAGCGAAAGATTTGACGGCAATTGTGTCAGAATGAGCTAGAGAGGGAAATAACTTAACGGAACGGACCTTCTTTGTTATTACGAAACTACTGCCTATAAAGGAGGCATAGTAAGTATAAGATCGACCACAGTCATAGGTAGGTATCATTAACAGAGAGAGATATCTTACCAATAGCCATAGTTGACATTATAGCAAGCGCCAATCCGATATATCTATCACACTCACACAATAACCATGTCAGTCTCGCAATTCCCATACCACCCAACAACGAACAACGAACAATGAAGAACCCGGACGGATAGTGGGAAAGACTGACTTGTCTGAAACCATTATGAAATAAATCTGGAGCAAGTCGCTCCCACCGCTTCGAGAACCTCAATGATAACGCCGGATAAACAACGCCACACGAATCCACGGTGGCTACCGCTTTGGCGTGCAAATGTAGAAATGATATATGTCCTCTCTATCGAAAATCAAATTATTCCTTCCAATTTATCCCCAGGCCGTACAGAAATCGAGCCAGCAACTTTCTGCAGGATTACAACTTTTTAGTTCGATCAGGTGCGGGGCGTCTTGCCTTGTACGCAATGGATTGTATATATAGTACTGTTCTTTTCACCCTCTCCTGTGATGGAGAATCGTGATCGTTATACTGAAACGAGCGGCAGATTTCTCCGTAAAGGGGGGGGGGGGGGGGGGGGGGGAAATCCAGATGAGGGATCGTAAGGTATCTATCAGCAGGGGATGGCGCGAAATGGTCGTTCCGAGGGCGAACGGTTAACAAGTCCCGGCAATAGATTTTCGAGAAGAGAATAGGAGAGGGTTCAAGAGAAGATGGCTGGTGAAGGCGGCCATATAGCTGCGCATGAGAGGACGGATCGTGGGCCGGTGGGGGACGGAAGTCTCTGGACGGAAATTGTTCTTGAAGTTATGGACAGGCAGGGAGGATGCCGCAACCCGGTAGAGCCAGACACTTGCGCGGGCGGGACGGAAGGGAGATATGTGACAAAGGAGGAGTCCTCAGCGGGCGTTACGGGGACCGTTGCTGAAGCTGGGAGGGGTTGCTGGGTTCCAGTGTGGTTGTGGATGAAGCAGGGAGACTCAAGCGTGTTTGATATATTTGTTTGAGGCCAGGGTGGATGTTTCAACCAAGCGGCGCCAAGCCCGGCTGGAGGCCCTAACGGGGCCGCGTCGTAATAGGCTGTAGATAGAGTCGACTTCACTAAAAGGCTTGCCCCACCTCGCCATGTGACCCGACCTCATCCTAGTCAGAACAGAACCTCTCACAATAACACTGTAAATCATTTATCAACTACATAGTCCTTATACCAGCAAAACTATTTTACAAAAACCTTGCTCATTTCTATATGTTTTCACTGAAAAAATGAAATAAGAAAAATGTCAGTAGTATTCAAAAGAACTAGAGAAAATGATAAAGAGAAAATAAGATTGCACGTGGGGAGGTCAGCCCAGCCTGTTAGTGAAGTTGTTCGATCTATATGCTCCGTCCGTCATAACTAACGTGACTAACCTTCTCAGCCGACTTAACCTACAATTCCACAAGATTTCTCAACAACAATTATTATATTTGAATATAATTAAAAATATGAATCTATTAGATAGGGCTAGACTGTATTAAAATCCAATATTTAATTCGAAAACTTAGATGGTACCTGAATTAAGTGACTGAAAATATATGAATTAAATAAGAGAGAATTATAGTTAGATCTTAAAACTTGTCAACTACTGACTAACTAGTTACTGAAATGACAGATTTATATAATAGAACTTTGTTAATAAAATTAGCTTTTTCTGTTAACTTTATAACTTTATAAATCTCACAGGTTGATCAGCAGCTTGGTTAACAGATAGTATAATATTTAGAAGTGCAAGAGATTTGCTTTATACTTATATAGTCTTTTTAACTTTTTAAAACCTACTAAATAATTAACTAGTTAGTTTAAAAAGTAGTTAGTAATTTCAGCTTTAATTTATATAAATTCTTCTAGAATAACAAATTAAGTTTAAAGTTAATAAAAATCTTTATTATAGATATTTAAGTAAATATCTTAATATTTAATTACTGTGGCGTTCCGCCCCTATTCTTCCGCCCCTCCGTATATTAGTATCCGCTCTCTATTCGCCCCTCCCTAATCCACTCAGGGGCCCCAATCTTTCCTATATTTCCTATCCTATGCGATCGCTCCTACCATATAGAGCGATTATAGTGTGTATATATAGCAGGGCGTCCGCCCATCTTATTAGAAGAGAATCAGACATGATTTATCCTACCTATTCGATTGCTCGTACGCATCAATTACTATATTATAATTTGAATTGTTTTTTTAAAATAAACTTATTAGCTTTAATATTTTTAATAATTTTAATTTATAAATATATTGCTTTTATTTGATTTAGTAAAAGAAAATAAAAATTATTTAATTATTTAAGTTGTTAATCTTAAAGCTATATTATAAATATAATTATAATAAATTAATATTTAAGTGATAATCTTTTATAATCAAACTTTTTATATATAGTTAACTATGAATTATACTTCATTTGATTTGATTTGTATAAAATTTTATATTTGTCTTTATAGCTTTCATTTTTTAATTTTTTTCATTGTATTTAGCAGCATAATAAAAATAATTTTTGCAATTAAATATTATATAAAGTCTATTTATATAAAAAGTTTTTTGCTTTTTAAAAATTAGTATTTTATAAATATGAAATTTTTTTATATTTGTATTTATTTATTTATTTATTTATTTATTATTATTATTATTATTTTACATTTTTAATATATTTTTAAATAAATTTTAATTTTATATTATTTAATTTTTATAATTTATTAAATATAACATTTTATATCTTTTTAAAAAATTAAAAAATTATGATAATTAATAATATTTTTTATTTAATTATATGTTATAAGTTTTAATTTTACAAATTATTAGTTAGTTATATGTTTTATTAAGTTATATATATATATTTATATGATAGCACTGATATAGAAGCATATTGTTATATGAAATAGTACTGAAGCTGACCTCCTCTCATCCCTTAAGGACATTTACAGAACCTGGTGTTTTAAGTTATAAAATTTGTTGACAGGCTCAAATAGACCTGGAAATAGCAGCCTCTGTAATGTCAAAGAGGAGACGGGTTCCACATTGCAAGTGCTGCATCAAATCAAAAAATGTCAGGTATGTCAAATCTCACTGTTCTTACAGTTTAGACTCTGGAGATGAAAGGGATTGTTCTGTACTGGCTCATTCCTCCAATGAAGTGTTGACGGTCGTTTGAAAGGTGTGTGGAGGTTAGTGTTTGAAGCGTGTGGGGGCCCCCCACAACTAGCCTTTTCCCAGAGGAGGATAGTCCGCTTCAGGGCGGATGTGAGTATACCAGACCGTATTGAGAGAATTAAGCGCGAAAAATGCTTAAAGATATCACCTAGATTTCATTTTATTCTTCAGTTCCCATTTCCCTAGAAAGGTGCCAAAACTAAGCACTGAGGAACCGCAGAGGGGAAGAGAGAAAAACAAGAATTGGTTAAATATAATACGACTTTATATAGTCCACAGGAAGAAATCGAACAGACAGCACAGCAAAAAGAAGGGGGTGACCAAAGGAAAAACAAAAATAAAAAAATATCTAAGACGGAACAACATAAACATCAAGGAGTGAAAAACAGGCCAGCGTCAAATTTACTCAACCACATATCCATCCGCAATAGTTTTGAAGTCCTTAGAGAAATTCACCGTCTGCCCATCCATCTCCAACAACGACACAGTCTGCACATCAACATCCACAAAGGGTGTCGCCTTCTGAAACCTCACGCTCATCGGGAAAAACTCATTCTCGTCATTATTTGGGTCCTCGGACTCAAACTCAAAGCTACCCGATGGATTCGATTCGTCAACTGTGCCAATGTTCCAGTCCAAGCTGTCCCCAGTCACTTCGTAAATGGCATCGAAATTCGTCACGGTGGGCTCAACGGTGCCGAAGGGAATGGAGACAACGACGTCTCGCAAGGGATCTGACCCGTTCAGCTCGTACTCGATGGTGACCGTGCTCGATTGAGCACCCCGATTAACCCAGACCGTAAATGTGATCGGGAGGACGTCTGGGCTGTCTGTGCCCGTGACACGCCATCGAAGAACGCCAATGGAGATGTTATGAGGGAAGCTCTTGGAAGTATCCCGCAGTTGAATGGTTTTGGAATTGGTAAATAGAGCTCTGTCGACATTAGGGTGGGTGCGGAAGACGGCCTCATGCGTAGGGTTGGCTGTTAAGCCAAGCTTTACTTTGGCAAATGTGTCATCGGTGATACGCAGCTGGAGGTCGCCCTTGATCTCGTATGACTTCACTGTGCCATCGCGGGAGAGTTTGGCGGAAATTGTTTCAGCCACCGTAACGTGGATGGGCTCGCGGTCAGCGGACACGGAGGCGCGAGACTGCGCAACGGCATCTGAATGGGCGGGTGCTGTAGCGGTAGAAACCAAGGGGATTTCTTCAGATTCAGGGCCCAAATCCCCTCGAACCTTCTCGTACATATCGGTGGCTTTAGATTTCTTTCCGAGCTGCATTCCCTTGCCTCGTAGAGCCATGGGTCTATACCCGCATTAGTCAGGGCAGTAGACCTAACAGATGGAGACATGGTTGTTAAACTTACTTGCCGAACGTCTTCTTTTTCTCCGCCTCGTAAGAGTTAATTGCTTCAGTTGGTGTAGGCCGGGTTGGCGGAGAATAGACCGGATATGATGGAGCACGTGGAGTCACGCCACGACCACTCCGGGCGGCCTCTTTGCGCTGCAGTTCCAATTGCTTCGCCTTCCGTTTTCGCTCCTCGGTGGCTTCGAGTTCCTTGTTCTGTAGTCGTAGATTAGAGAATGAAACACGCGCCACAACATCGATTACACCCGGATGTATATATATAGAGGGAGAGGTGGAGAGGTGACGCTTACCCTCTCAATAATCTCCTGGACTCTCTCCTCGTGACTTTCCATCTCAAGGAAAGTTTTTATTTGTGACAAAGACAGGTTTTCCCGGTAGCCCAACGTAACCAGTTCATCAAAGGCGCTCAAAAGCTCGAACGAATTGCGTAATATCTCCCGTTCGTCGAGACTCTTACAAATGCTGGTAACAACTTGGGCAAAGATATGCAAGCTGTCTATGTCTTGGAGGATATTGGACTGTTTGTTTGTGATCAGGACAATGTATAGCTCGTCCAATGGCTGGTATACGAATCGGACGTTGTCCTGTTCGACGATGGTGTGCTGCGTGCCGGAGTCTGCCAGCTTTGGAAATGATGCCAACAACGCTTCTATCCGAGACCGAGAAATTTCCCGAAACTGGCGGGAGAGCACCGCTTTGCCCCCCCGTGTACATATCGATGCTGCGAGGATAACCTGCATTGCGAGTTTTGCGGGAGTCAGTATACGTAGGGACTAATGTGTTCGTCACTTTCTCAAATCAAACTCACCATTGCTTTAGGATGTGGAACATATAGGAAGAAGCTAGAATGAAACCAGAGAGGTTTTGAGGGTAATTGTGGTTGGGATGTACTTCGTAGTGGTGGTGGTGGTGGAATTGGTCTAACATCCTATCATCTAATAAGAGGATTTGTTGGCTTGTAATGGAAGGGAAAGGTTAGGTGGTCCGTGCACCAGGCGGCTCTTCTTTAGTCTCGCTTAAAGGAGAAAAACGAGAGAACAACCTCAACGACCAGACAACGTGACAACTACAAATACATCACATCACACTGCACTCCTGCACTCAACACCGTTGTTGGGCTTCACGGGATATTGCCATCGTCAAGTTATTGGGCCTATTTATTTTAACCACTGTCTTCTCTTTGGCCACCTCCCCTGTAACATTGATTGATTCCCCAGAACGGCCGAACCAACCCCTTCGTATCACAACCGCCAGCGAACATCCCGCAAATGAGTGCCAGCAAGCTTTAGGACATTCTTATTCCATGTGATACTATACAAGCAAAGAATAGTCTATTTTTCGCTATGTTTCACTTGTGACGGTGATTTGACAAACAAAAGACGAATAACTCCTTGAACGAGTCAGCCAGCAAGCAGCCATGGAACCCGTTGTTTTTGATGATAGTATGGAGGTTACCTCAGATGAGGAACAGGGGAATATCGACGATATCGAAATCGACCTTGACCTTGCTCATGACCGCCTTCCTGAACATGATGAAGATGTGATTGTGGATGATGCGTCCGCCACTGCTTCAGACCACCCTGCCGCTGGAGACGATGCAACCTACGATGCGGATATGGCGGATGGTCAATATATAGATGGTGGCATATCAGGTCACGGATATCACAACTGCCACCAAGAAGGCTACTATCAGTATGAGGAGGATTCTGCCTATCATAACCCGAACGACTACGAAGCAGAGATGGAAGATGGCTACGAAGAAGATATTGATGCCCCGATCCCGGATACTGGCTTTGAAGAGACGAACGTACCTACTGCGAATGAAGGAAGACAGGTGGAAAGGGAGGTAGAAGTCAGAGAAGAAGAAATACAAAAGGAAGTTAACATTCCTGATAACGAACAACAACCTCCGGCCCCTAGAATCTCGTCAAATTCAGAACCTGTCGAAACCGAAATTTCTAGACGAGCATCAGTGGCTGAGGAGGAGGTTATCATTCAGAAAGGCACCAGTATTGGCCATCCAGAAATTGATAAGTTTGCAATGGAAGAGTATAACATAATCCCACATGCTCCAGAGAGCGCTAAGCCCTTAAACGTTGAAGAAGGTCATGGAAATGGTGACAGTGAGGCTCAGCCCGCTTTAGAGGATGAAGGGGGTCATGGGGAAGATGAGCTTGAATCTCAAGGACCCGGATCTTCAGAACATGAGCACCAAGAGCCTGAACCTCGAGGGCGATATCAGTCGCCTTTGGATCAGGAGAAATTGTCGGATACTACTGAGACATATCATTTTGTGAAACCTGAGGACTATGTTGGGGATGGCGGAAAGGGCCATTTGGATAGAAGTGGAGCCCTCCATCCGGTCAAAGTGATATACCATGAAAGCGAAGTATCATTGTTTCCTCCAGAAGAAGGTGATCTCTCAGATACCTTTTTCCTGCGGGATGAAGGTTTGGCCTATGCTCCTATTGGGGAGCTAGTGGAAGCCTGTCGCCAAGTGCTAGGTGAGCATATTAGCAAAGATGAAGAACTAATAGTCGATATCGAGAGTCTCGGGCTGCATTTACCTGAGGTATGAATTACCCCTCCCCTTTCTTGCTCCAATATTTGACCTTACTAACATTCGTTTTCAGTACTCCGCCGGTAGAACCACCCCATCTTTAGTTCAGATTATTCAAGTTTACCTCGATCTTTGCGCTAACGATGGCATTAACGAACCTGAACCTCTATATCTAACTCTTTCTTCAAGATCCAATTTTATGTCTGACTATTCTCGCCTTGTAGCAGCAGCCCACGAGGGAAAGGGATTGTCCTACCTCACATGGGAAGATTACGATATCGACAGTGCCAAAGGCGTAGAGCATGGAGAAGAACATGAACAAAACAATTTGACGTCTGAAGATGCAAGCTCTCCAGTTGAGCTGCAACCTGACCATTCAGAACCTCCAGAAGAAGAGAAGGAAGTTGCTGCCGATACCCAGGCGAAAATTTTGCCGCCTGATTCGGCAGGCGAAAACTCATTAATTCAATCCACGAACCAGGATTTGCCAAGACCGGAGGAGCCCAAGCCCCATGCTGCTAGAAGTGACAACGACCAAATAATTCACGGCGACCTGCCAAGTGAAGTTGTGGGCCATGATAATGCAGGGTTGCCCCATAATGCTGAAGAATACGATGATAGTCAATCAGTTGAAGGTGAGGATGAGGGGGTGGAAGTAGAAGTAGAAGTATATGAAGGTATGTGCATGTTTACTTCACTATTAACTGGATTGTTGCTAACAAGGTGATAGAAGACGATTTAGGAAGCGAACATGGCGTTATCGCCGAAGATCCCCAGGACAGCACTGGCTATGATAGCCCTACAGCAGAAAAACCTATGAAAATACCAACTGTAGACCTTTCAAAAGACGAATCAACTGATCAACAGTCTGAAGCCTATGTAGATGAATATGCGTTTAACCATGCGTTACTGCAATTGGAGGATGGGCTCACAACAGAGGCCAATGTTGAAGAAGAATACCAAGACGGTGCTGATTTGGAAACCGAAGAAGACCACGCAGAAAGCCATACCATTTCTCTGGATAATAGAGAGGAGCCCGAAAATCATATCCAAGCAGAAACCAATAACGATGCGCACATAGAAATCGATTTAAGAACCAGTGAGACCGTGCGAGAAGAGGAATCCCCTGTTGACCATGATGGCGAAGATGTGGATGAATGTGAAATTTTCAAACCCGAGGATGGTATTTCAGATACCGAAAATGGGACAGGCGCACTCCTTTCGAACGTTGAAGAGCAGCCCACCCCTCTGATGAGCGAATCTTACACTGGGGAAAGACAAAAAACCCCGGAATCAACCCATGATATTTTCGAAATTGATGAAGATCTTTTTAAGAGCCCCGTAGCGAAAACCCATACGGCGATCCCTGCTATTGACTCTACGAACGGCTCTCCTTTGGACGGAGCGAATCACGAGCCCTTCGCTTGCCCGGATGAAACCCAAACAGTCCGTGGAAGGAAGCCCACCTCTGTGTGCGATCCAAATCACGCTACTGGTGGACCAATGGCGGCATATTTTGATGAGTCTTTAACCACGAATTATCTAGATACTGAAGCTCCTGATCCGGACGATTTGTCTGCACCTGCCAGTCCTAAGTCGACAAAACGGTCTTTCATAGATTCTGGTATGAATGATGTCGAGGGTTCCACACCAGATTTCAAGCGGCAGCGATCGGAGTAACATAATTCCTGTTTGTTTTTGTTGAAATTCGACACAAAACCCAATCCTCCAAGATTTATCTCGCCACCTTCGCCATATCCAATGGGAATCTATGAAGACACTAACCAGTAGTCATGACCCTTAACCTATATTTCCCCCCACTAACACAATTAGGTCGAACTAACTAAGCTTCCATCGAACGTTACGCAATTACTCAAGGTAAAATGGACTAACATACCAGTTCTCAGCGTGTATATCCCCTTTTCCCCTTCTTCCATTCTGTTGCCTCCCAGCTATTGAAACCACGCTTTTTTATCATATTCTCCTCCCCGGACAAACTCAACTATTTATTTTGTTCAGTACCACGAGACTTGGACATGCTTCTTTTGATTCCTGATTCCGGTTTAGATTCCTTCACGTCAGGGACATGTCCGCCCAAACTGAAGCTTGAATAGCCGGATACCAAGGAAGGTCATTAAGACCTGGATTATTGGATCGTGAACTCGACTTCTGTCCCCTGAATGGATTCAAATTCAGAACCTCGCTCAAGGCTGCATACGGTGGCACCAATTGAAATATTACCCGGGCCGTGGTGCATCCGCTGTAGGTGGCGAACTATGATGACGATGCTTACCTCAATGAGTTTTTATTTTCTTATGTCCCTCCTGTTTCCTGGATGTGGATGCAAATCTCGGCATTGATGCTGCGTATTTCGGGGGAAAAGTGATGATCCTTTGATATCTTGCCTGACTATGGCCTTCGCCCCAAATCTATATGTACCCTTCTGAAGCCTGTTTCCGATTTTCGTCGGTTTGGGTTCATATCGGTATCATCATGACTTGAGCTGAGTGGGGTAGGACATTTTACTGGGACTTGTGGACCATATGCGTAATAGCTCCATTATTCTTTTTACTTTTCATCCCCGTTACAATTTTTCTCTTTTTCTTTTCTTTGCCAAACATCGCCCCGCTTCCTCTTTCTATCACACAAACCCCCCGTCTATTATCCCCATTGGAATCTAGACCTCTTTTCTTTTTATCGTTTAGTTTTAGCATTGCATTCGGCTACTAACCGTGTTGAATGTCTGATGAGCGATAAGTTTTTTTTTCTTTCGGTTTTCACTTCCTCTTGCTACTCCGAGATAGCCCATCTTCTGATATCAGCATGTCTTCCCCCCCCCCCCCCCCCCATACACACACACTTCTGATTCGCTTCTGTATCTCCATTTTATACTGACTGGTGTGAGAAGTGTTGATGGATTTGTGTAATATAAGATATCTTAGTTTACCTATTTGATCGTCTTTGGTAACGTTGGTATTCTAAATGCCTTTATTTTCTGATAAACGAGTGATTTACGGCCACATTTTGCTTGACCTGAATCAACATCCCAAATCGGGTTGTCATTTCATTTTCATAGCATATATAACGAAGGACATATGGATTTCATCCGATATTCTGTCCGGTGACTCAATACCAGAGTCAAGCTTCATGTAGATGACAAAGTCATTAATTCTCTTAATGATCAGATCTGATTTGTGTTTGAACATCTTCACAGTGCTGCTGCAATCAAGTTTCATTCACAAATGAGTCAGAGGTTGGAGATGACAACGTGGATTCTAAATGTAAAGGGTTTTTTTTTTGTTCATGTGGTGAAAAAGCAGATGATTTCGCCTAAGTGGAAGGAATCGCAGGCAGGCGAGTTCTGGTACATTCGACGGAATTGGAGTTTTGTTGTAGCTTGTGGTGCTGCTGGAAGTGTAAAAGTGGTGGAACCCCCGGCCATTTTTTTTTTTTGGTGGGATCTGAGGGAATGGAGCTGTAGGCACGAAGAAAATAGAATTGTAGATATGTGATGGTGCATTGGTGGTGGAAACGGAGTTCCTCTGGTATTTGCATATTTGAAACGTATGTGAGCTTGCCAGGATTTCACATCCAAGAAGCAAAGGGTGAGGAATTCATTTTTCATTATTCAAAAAGACAAGGGATCCAAAAGGATGATAGTATAACTACCTTCGACACCTCCCGGAAAGGTGCAGCCATAGCGGCCTGTCAGCACCAACACACCATTATACCCATTCCCTTGGAACCGGCCAATAACTAAACTTGTGCGTAGAAACAATGACGGCATGGTTTTCTTCAAGAAACCAGGCGAGATATATATCGTCTGGCGTACAGGCTCGCCATCCTCTATCCGGCAAGCTGGATGTTGATCTAGCGCCTTGCTTAGCACCCTCTGCTGGATATTCTGATTTTGGCCCAAACGGGGTTGTAAAGAGCTCCCGTTAACACCTGACCCCCACGTTGTCTGACAATATATGATCAAGTTCGCAGACGAACAAAATCGACTTCTTCGCAAGTTGCTTTTAGAACAATTTTTTTTTATAGTCGCATTCTCGCTTTGCTGCACTATCAAAATGTAACATGGTCAGAAGGGTCTCGATTAAACCACCCTCATTAAATGTGCCTGCAAGCGAAGAAAACTCGACGCTAATTAATCGGCAGTTCTGCCAGCGTCGTAACATTGTCCATGGACAGTTCGCCATCGGAGTTATTCCAAGAGAGGAATGCAGATGGTTTGCATCATGGCCTATACGTCTTATCATGACCTGCTTGTAGAATTGGGTAACTGGTTTATGGAAATAGGTCCTCGCGCATGTTATCCAAGAGAAAATTGCAAAATGTGAGATGTAGTGAGGACGGGGCAACGTAGTTAAAGAGGTTAACTAGGTTGACAGCATCACGTGTGTCGAGGAAGCCAAGGTCCCCCTTAAAGCCACAGCATAAGTTCTTACAGTACGCCGCAGTTCCAGAGAGCAAAGGTCCATAATATTACTTGAATTAAAAGCTGTCGATTGCTGGTTTTATTTAAATCATGAAACTGAGGCTTTGGGGGCAATAAGGAATAGGAAATCGCCATCCTCTTGTGCCTTTTAATCGTATATCGTGATCGCATACTCATAAAAATGCCATGAAAAAAGAAAACACGTAAATGAATAGTTGCCAAGAGAGCAAAATGGACAAAATTTGACATGATTATCAAAACGAATAGGACGCAATTGCTATTAATGGGTCGGGTATATTGGTTGGGTAAGGAACGCGGGAGAAAAAGGAGGTAGAAGGTAGTAGATACACACAGTGAGATGGGAGAAAATGTGTAAGAAACCCCGAAAACAGAATATCATCAAGCATTCATCGAAATAACAGGGATGCATAACAGTTCGAAGTCATTTTCTCTCGACTCCTGCTGAAGGTCTGGTTGTGCATGGTTCGCCCTGGCCTTTGCGTCCCTGACAGATATCGCACGGGCGATAAGTTGGTGCAGCGTGTGTATTTGCTGGTTTTGCACAGCAGAAGTTGCTGCTTGGCGGGGAGATAAGGGCAAATGTGATGATCGAGGTGACGAAGAACCGTCGTTTACGTTAAGGTACACCTGGACACTTTCTGCAAGGGAATCTGCTATGTCATCCATTGGGGCAGGGGACATGTTGTCCGGTCCGGGAAATAGGATATGGTCGCTTTCAAGTGGGGCGAAAAGGACGTAGGCCAATTCTTCGTTGCTTTTCCCGTTTGTTTCGTGCTCTCCATCACTACCCGCGTCATGCGAACTCGTGTGGGGACTGATGATGGTTCCGGTCTGGGAGACGTCAATCCAGGACTCGCCGCTGACAAAGCCGACCACGAAATCGCTATGCGCTTTTGCCGTTGCTACACTATATTGCCTATATTCCTGGCTGAATGCAGGGTCGTCTACCGCGGGAAGACAAAGCACCAGACCTCGCGTTAGGAGAGGTGGAGGAGGGTAGGTTGTAGGAGATGTGGGTATGCCGTCGCCGTCTGAATATGCCTCGTCATCCGAATATAGATTTTCTCCTGTCAGAGATAATTCAGGGATAGAAGGCTCAGTGTGTTGGGTGATCGTTTGAGTCAGGGATATAACAGATCCCTTCCGCGGGGCGGGGAAAAATAAACTATCCCCGAGCGTAGCACCATTGTTAATCTCCTCGTCATCTTTGTCATCGCCAGCAGTGCTGCTGTTGGAGTGTCCGTCGTCATCCATATCCCGCTGCTCGTTCCCCCCACTGATTTCGGTGCAGACGGATTTTGTCAACACCGCCACCGTTTCCCTCGCAGCGTATCTCAAGGTAGGAACCAGCCGATCACCACCTTTCCCTTGTTCCTCTGGCCCGATAACCCAAGAGCTAACCATTCCCGCCCAAGCAGCCACACTGACGACACCCTTTGTATACCGTTTCCGAGCCAAGTCAACATCCCGGTTAATCTGCTCACGGGTCATACTCTGATGTTTCCCCGAGCGCTTTGAAACATTTAACACCCGGCCCCCTTCCCAAATCAAGAATCCATATTTCCGAGCCAAGAACGACAACTTCCGCGCAGCTTTCTGTGACCAGTCATCAATGATATCCGCGTGTACCTGAAGTACGGCGATGAATGGACCAACAGCATAAACCAATCGCAGCAACGCAGTCATGGTGCTAATATTAGGAGAAGCGGAAACGCATATGAGCTGTCCGTAGGGTAGGGAAGTTTTGGACTTTCGAAGGAGCCGTAGATATGTAGTGATAGTGTTGCTGGAAGCATTCCGCGATAGCGGGTCCATGCTGTGTACTGGATGGTGAGAATAAGAATGTCGTGAAGGAGGGGGTGAGGTGATTGATTATAGAAGGGCTTCGCCTTCCGGCCAATCGTCGTCAGGACTTTGGGTAGTTATTTCACAGCTTTTTAAGATTCACGGACACTTGATTGAAATAATAACGGAGAACCTCGTGCTTCTCTGCTCTGTACTTCTCAAGGTGTTTGCGCCCAAGAGGGTCTTGATCGTCTGCCTTCGGAGCTCAGATCTTAGTGTATTATCAATCGCTAAGTGCAAGAAAGGAGAAGCTCTCTGCGATCGACAAAGGATCCCAGTTCAGGGCATCTGGCCAGTTAATAGTATAATAAATGGGCACTTAACAATTTATCAGAGGCCATTTAAGTTTCAAATGCTCCCTTTGTTGGCAATGGGAGATTAACCCAGAGTTTTTGTCTTCCACGCTCTTTTTTTTTTTTTTTTTTGGGGGGGGGGGGGGGGGGGGATGCTGCTGGTGCGTATTTAGCCCACTCGGACGAAGGCCACAAGAAAAAACAAAACAAGAACCTAAATCAAGGGACTAACGAGGAGAAAGTGAAGTTGCAGCAGTCTGTCTACGTATCAGTAATAATGGCACGGAAAACAAAAAGATGATAAAAGGTGGCATGTTAAACATCCAGCCATAAGAATTATTAAACAACAACCCTCAAGAGGATGGATTGGTTGATTGATTGCCACTGGTTGGCTCTCGGTGCTTTCCACCCAGGACCATTCCCCTCTCCAGGACTAAAAGTAATTCGATGCAGGGGGCCACTCGGTCAGGCCTCTCAGTGAGACTCGAGGGGCTGTTCCTAGGCCAGCCTTGAAGCATAGACGCGGTGCCACAGCTAGTGTGGGATGCATCTTCATCACATCCTGCTGAGGAGATAATAATGACTACGGGGCTTGGAGGAACCTTGATGAAAGGATGCATAAACACCTGCCCCTCTAGTAGACTCTGGGTCTCCCGGAGAGGAGACAGCAATGAGATATGCTGCATTCTCGTTATTATTGCTGCGGATGTGGCGCCATAACCTCTAGCTACCTTATGTCCACATCCTTCTGGTTTGTCGTTGCAAGTTGGCAAAGTGGTTTTTTTGTTTCTTTTGTTTTTTGCAAACTGACCCCCGACTTGCCTCTTCCCCACCTTTGATGCTGCTTGGTACATGAAGCAGCCTTCCAAGTTCCAAGTGGGCTGCAAAAAAGTCCAATCTGCCTGCATTCTGCATCGACCTCTGCGTGGCTGGACCGAGCAGTTATCAATCGCAGATCTGCAGTGTCACTCGATTAGTTAATTGGCCCCGCGATTCGAGTCAGGCCTACGTGCAATGTCTCCCAAGCCTTTAGCTGGACTCTGGTGGTATTAACTAGTTCACTCGTTAGTTATCGACAACATGGGAGATGTCGTTGGCGCTGGTGGCTTCCGGCTGTTCCTCCGTACAGCTAACAGTGTTAGCAGCCTGCGGGGACAGCCGCTGGCTGGCTGGATGTTCATGGACAAGATATTTTCCTGTGCTCCAGACCTGAATTTCTTCGGCTAAAATCAGCCCTTCTCCCCACAAGACGCTCAGAGCCGAGACCCCGATGAGGCTGGTTGAATCGTGATGCTGTCATTCGCTCAGTGCCAGCCTGCCGACAGGAGATTTTGGAGATCGAATTTCACGCCAAGCAGCACGAACAGGATCCAATTAGTTTACGGTATTAAGAGGATCCTGAAAAAAGCTCGAGCCCAGTTTTGACGAGTTGTGCTCATCAATGTATCGTGCACGAAAAGCGGGAATAGATATTTATTTTCAACGGGTTGATTTCTTTCTTTCTTTCTTTCTTTTCTTTCTCTGCAATGGGATTTCAAATTATCCGAACCTCCGTTGTTCAGATAGCTGTCCTAAGTCTTTTGCCAGATATCCATAACGGTGGCAAGCCTGCATTATAAGAAGGGCAGAACTCACCAACTTCCAAAGGTTCACTTGGCATTCGACTTTCGAGGGTCTAAGTTAGGGTTTTTTTTTTTTTTTTTTTTTTTTTTTTTTTTTTCCCCCAAACTCTTCAAATTATTGTCACCTTTTATTTTAATTTTTGATATTTTCTCTTTCCAATTTCCAAATGATGCGGTGCACCGTGGCGAGTGATCGGTGGCTACCGGACAGGCCACCGATTGACAATATTCAACAGCCCAGCCCAGTGCCATCTAGAGATCTCGAGTGCATAGAATGAAATCCAAATCCGTTCGGGCGGGTTTCGCGGACCCAGAGGAACCCGGGGCGTACAACCCCGTCGCAGAATCGGAAACTTGAACAGCTGGGCAGGTAAATACACATTCCTACTTCGGAGCATGAACAAGAACTTGTATTATTTTCTTTCAAACAGCCCTTTTGCCGCTGGAATACGGGAATACGAATGAACGTAGGTAAACGAAATGAACAGCACAAAAATAGGTGGGTACATTCCAACCAGCCCGCCCCGTCGTCGCAATGAGAAGAAGCAGTGTGCATATATGTATTATTGATTTACTTCAGCATTGTTGTCATAATCCGTTGTTTGTTGAGGTTCTTTTATTGTTGTTGTTACTACGACCAACCGGCTGCTTGCATATGCTCGTCTCCTCAATGGCAGTTATTCCCATAAACTGGAACAGAGAGCAATAGGAGAAGCCCACCAGAATGAAACCCCATGACCCCGTTTGCGGATTTCTTTTGACAGGTTTTACTTCTCGATATTCCTCCATAGGACAAAAACATGAAATCCTTACGGGCAGGGTAGGATGCAGATCTGTGCTCCCCTTGGCTGCCCGTCGGTTCTGTGGAAGTGGAAACGGGACTCCGTACCGTACCGTACCGAATATATGTACGGTACCTACTGTCTTTATGTACACCCAAGGAACAGAAGGTTTGGTCGTTCAAAGTAGTATCGCCTGCAATCAAGGAGCAAAAGATCTAGAAGGAGAATTTTTGGAATGGAATATAATATAATATATAATTGATTGTTGATGATATGGGGTTAAGGCCAACCTGGTGACTTGAGGATGATAGATGTATTATATCTGGAAACTCTATATCTCAAGAATAGTAAGTAGTTCTGTGAGAATCATCAAAAAAGAAAAGTACACAACACAAGTGATTTTGACTATTTCTTCACGGTGATTTCAAATACTGCTTCTGCTACAAGAATGTGTTGCAATATATATATATATATATATATATATTATGACAGAGGCATGGTAGGAAGATGATTTGATGTCCTGCACAGAACCGACTACTATTCCCTTAGAGGCCATGAGATTCTGTAAGGGCTGTCTCTCTCATTCCTGCGAACTCATCAAGGAACATATTCACTGACCTTTCCCTCAGCACAGCGAATGTTGTGTCTCATTTCAAAGGGGCATCGACTTGCTTGGCTGGCATTGATAGTGTTGTTTCAAAGGATGATACTGTTGTGTATGCCCAGGAGGTCTTGATACCTGAACTGCTGGAGATGTCGGTTCAGGAGGACATGAGTGTTGATGCCAAAGAGGGCCATCAGCCATCAGATTCCGAAGAAGAGTAACAAGATGGGGGGATTTGCTTAATCGTGAGTAATCAGATGCTCGTAGTCAACAGAAGTGTCGTAACACAATGATTGGTATTGTAATTATCAAATGTGGTTTCCTGTCAATGACCCTTATACGATATATCATTTAGATGAAGCTCAACGTTTTTTGCCCTCGCTAGTTCTGTCCAAAAACATGAGGACGATTCACATGAACATTCAAATCTATCGGTGTTATTATTTCTCGAGGACGCGTGCATTAACTAACGCCTTAATGGCTTTGGCCATCCATTTCTGACAGTGACTAATTGGCTCTTGAGGATAGACCTGCCGAGGACCCTCGAGGTGCCTCTTGGTGGAAGAATAGCTTCACAGATCCCCTCGACACGAGAGAGAAGTTTTGCTGTTGACACCTTTCCAACGAGGATCTTTATTTAGATAGCTCGCCGACTCCTTTAGCTTCTTGCCGGTGTTATCCTCGAAAGACGTTCCATTTTGAATATTACCAGTCACTTGGAAAAGATTCATCATCATTTGTTGCCATGGAATGGCATGGTGGTCGCATGACGAACCATTGTAGGCAACCCATTCCACCGTGATACTTTCTTTTGTAAGCCAGGAACCGAAGAATAGTAGGATTGTTAGAATCACTTTTATCTTGTCCTATTCGTCGCTTCTTGGGACCCAGCAAAGTTATTTCTGCAGTGTCATCGGCGGCGGATGACTGTCTCTTGCTTCACCGGTTTAACAGCTGCCGAAATACAAATTCTGGCAAGCAGGAAAAGCAGATCGGACAAATTGAAGAGCCAAATTGCAAATATAACTTGACAATGTGCCCACTATTTCTGAGCGACTGAGGTTAAGCCAACCCCTTAGGCCCCCCCAGTTTAGGAGGCGTTGTAAATCTGTTCATCCATCTGCCTCCACGCAAGGATCTTCCATTTCTTGAAGTGCGTTTTCTATGTATTCACCCACACCGCTCAGTTTCAGAATGCATGCAACAGCCCGGTGAACCGCAAGGATCAATATTATGCTCAGAGCTCAGATAAAGCTGGTCAACGTCTGGGAGCAATTAGCCGTGCGGGGAGAGCCTCTCTTCAGTTGTGTTAATTTTATATTCATACTTATTTTCAGGGGGCTCGAAATATATCTCAAATTCTCTGAAAAGCCGATGGTACTTTTGTATTTAGTGTCCAACCCATTTTCTGAGCTATCAATATCCTGGATCAAATATCCTGAACTTCGATAAGATAGATCACGTCCAGATCAAATATTTTTAGAATGTGATGTGCCACCTGTTTCAGCTCACTCTAATGAACAGTATTAGAGAAGTATAACAACTATTTGTTACTGGGGGGGGGGGGGGGGATAACATACTAATTGTGAGTCTTCAGGAGAGATGGACGTGAGAAAGTGAGGAATTGTGTGGGCCACTTCTAGGTATCAAATTCATCTTGCTATCCTTATTAGTGTTGAGCCGTTTCCCGACTTCGGCTCTTATCAAACTTTCGCGACACTACACAGTGGTTGATGATGGTCACGGAAAAGGCGGTAACTTCCGACACGCACGTTTTCACGTACCAGATTCAAACTACATGACAGAAATTAACTTTAGAGTTCATGCCTTAGATTACACTTCCAGCAAGAAAGACAGGAGAATAGAAAGAAGAATAGAAACAACCAGTCAACTGACATGGCATGAAAACATTATCAATCATGTGTTCAGTGACAATCACAGCTTCTCCTCCTCGCTTCAAATCCGACGATGAGAAATCCCTAGAGTAAGTGAATGAATGGTTGGTGAAATCCAGAACTAGTACTGCGTTCTTCTTCCAGAGCGACACTGCCGTAAATGTACGGTAAAGAAGTAATCAAGGAACTCATCAGTGGATATCTCTCCTCTGGCACTAGAGAGGAATCCCTCTAGGGAATGTTTGTGACGATGGAGTTGGACCATCAGGATGTAGAGTAGGAGGAGAAGAGGATTGATTAGCGCATCACATGATTTCGCACCCTCCGACGACCTCCGTCTCTGTATCTCAGTGCCCAACTTCAACCACCCCATCATGGCGCCCAACGAAGAGGGTTTACAGTCAGCCTTTGAGTTTTGGAACAGGCAATTTGGTGCCTAATTATATGCTCAGGCCGCAAGGGAATTCGGAATCAATTGAAGGACGTTTGATGCAGCACTACAACGGCAAAACAAGTATCCTGAACTTAGGCAACCTCCACGTCCTGCCGGCTTCTCACCAGTACTGACTTCCTCCTTCTGAGAGGGACGGACATTCCATTTCTCCCTGGCATCGGAAGTCCGCTGAAAATATGCATGACGAAAACGCCCGTGCTCTGTTTGCCTTGCAAGCTTCTCTTTTGTGCAGCCAAGATCACAATGATGGCTACAAGGGGACCCCCTCCACCAGACCACCAGACCGAAAAATCCTGACAAAACTACTGGTCGATTGTTCCTGTTTCTCCGCTCCTGTAAGAGGGCATGCATGGCTCGTTGTCATGGCCATAGCCAGCCGTGGTTCTCGGGATTAACATTGATTATAACCAGATGGAATATGGGGCAAGGAAAACATGCAGATTCTCGGAACCCAAGGATTCTTTTTACTTGCGCAGTCCTTCGCTCCGTAACTAGTTAGTTAACCAACTACTCAGGACGGAGTAGATCCAGTAGGCTTGAGAGAACAAGCGATAATGGCCCAGAGGAGACAGGAAGGGTTGAAGCAAGGGGGGGGGGGGGGGTAAGATTCCCTCGTGAGGATCACGTGGGATCTCCTCCTAACCAAGCAGGGAAAGAGGGGTTATCGCCATAGAGTTGCGCTCTATGATGAATGATGAAGCAGAAGGTTTCTTTCTACGACCCCCTTATCTCGAAAGCCGCCTTTCATGGTGGCGCGAACAGGCTCGCTGTAGAAAAATGCCTCCATTTTCAATAAGCGACGATGCCAAAGCAGAGTTGGAAGCGTTGGCGGATTGGATGCCAACCTCAGAAATGAGGCAAGTTACATTGTATGCGAGTGTTTGTACAGACAACGACCGTTTTGACAGACTCCAGCCCTTTCTTGAAAAGATGGGCCTTTGGAAAGAGGTAGGAGAACCTCTACAGCACAAAAGGGACAGGGCTAACTATTGTAGGACTGTCCACATTCTCTGTTCTCAATAGCTGGGTATGGGTCAATACCTAAACACAGCGGCTTTGATCATATTCTTTTCCCACTATCAGGGAGCATTACCATCTCGAACACCTTCATTCAGCCTGGAGAATACATGAGATACTCAACTACTCAAACGTTCATTGCAAATTTGGATCTTTTGATCGTTTTAGTACCGGAAGCCGACCAGCCAGACAGCCCCGTACCAAAAGAGGAAAGCCCAGCTACCTCACCAACTGAAAACCCAGCACAAAACAGCTGAGCGACTGGGTTCAGCAACCAGCAAGGCGAAAGAAAGAAAAACATCTTCTGTTTACCCCCATTTCAAGAGTTCGACTGGTTGGTTGTCCAACGTGTGATGGTTTTTGCATGGGTCGCATGTTAGTGTACTTGCGTATGTTGTTTGGAATGACATCTATGGAGCAGTCGAGTTTGCATAACAAACTGAAGGTCGTGCACGTGTTTCTTGTGATGCGCTATCAGGGTATGGTAGAAGAGTTGAATTCTGGGAGGAATTTGCAAAGTCTATCGGATCTATGATAGCTGCAAGGTCCAGAGGGAGACTCCGCTCGGAGGCATATAGAGCTGCTGAGTTTTGAAGTTCTATTGAAGACGTTTCCGGGGAATAGTTGCTGTGCGCTGATGAGCTCTCGGGTTTCCGGTTTTCCGCGTGTCAACAGGTATTTCAGAGATAGTCCCACTAGGGAACTGTGGTCTAATGTCCGGAAGGATACGGCCTTTTGTTGCAGCCCAGTGTGGGTGCTTAGTTCCCGGTCAAGACGATCTGATTCTGGGTGAAGTCCTTTGTTCTTCCTCTATCCTACGGAAAAAGTAAAATTAAAATTAAAAATTAAAAATTAAAAATTAAAAAAAATTAAATAAATAAATAATTGGCATTCCATGTGAATTGTTAGTCGATCTCACCATTGTATATTGATTGGCCCATCTCAACCCAGGACGAAGCCAGTCTGAGGGTAACGAGTATGCCCGTTTCCCTTCCAAGTAGGCAGGCAAATTCGTGAAGTTCATTATAAGACAGAGTATCAAAGCAATGATACGTAAACGGTATTCCCGCTTCTATTCCCCCCCCCCCCCCCCCTTCCCTTGGACGATGGGGCATTCTTGGACACACCATCTAACCTTGTCCCTCCTGCCTGCTGTCTATTGAGTTCCCATTGATTGTAAAACTTGACAATATCCTCGAAATTTTCTTGTATCTTATCCAGGAGCTGTTGATGCCGACATGGAGGAAGTTGAGTTGTTTGCGGAGGTGCAGAAGAATAGCAGTGAGCACTCGGGAACTGTATTTTTGTCTTCTAAAGTACTGGAGGTTTGCTGAAATGATCCATTGTTGACAGAAAATGGAGAAACGATTGAATCCGCTTCTTCAAAAGTGACTAAATCGTGGGAGGTGTGCTGTCATGATCCACCACTGACAGAGATGGGAGAAGAGATTACACTGCTTTCATCAGAAGCAGCATGTTGAGAAACGGTTGCAAATTGCAACAAATGCTTATAGGGAGCAGCGGCTTGCTGATACGATGCAATGAAAGCGTTTTGAATAACTGTAACCTCCAACTCATTCTGCAATTGTCTCAAGAGCAGGAATCACTTCTGTACGATGAGTCTTCAGCACGTCTGGAGATATCCGTAGTAAGGCTGTCAAAAATGATAGAATTCCCGATTCAACCGTCATATTTGCGCTGTTGAACTCATGGAAAGGGAAAGAAAACGGAGTTTCAAGCAAGATTTGGGGATTTTGGGCTTCGGTCAAGTTAAGTGCCAATTGAGGAGTGCGGAAGGATCATCAGCTCACACAAGCACCTTGACAAGGATTAATAATAGTCGGCACTACAATACAATAAAACGGACTGGGTGCTCGAAGTAACTTTCGACAGAAGCAACAAAAATTTAGAAAGCCTGTGAGTATAGACATAGATCCTAGAACACTGGGATTTTTCGCAGCTGTTGGGTTATGGTGGAGTTTGGCCACCAAAAGGTATGCCTTTCCTGTGACAAGAATCCTCTCGGGAGAATCCTCTCGAGCTTGTCCTGCCCTAAGAGAGCCTTGACCCAGCAACATGCCTGACATGAAGTTTGGAGTCTGGCCGAGCATGTGAGAGCACTTGTAATTTTGCTTCGAGTTCGATAAGCAGGTAACTCTAGCTTGTTGTATTTGATTATTTACCTTACAGTTTAAAAAGCCTAGGGTGGGTGGTTGTCTTTTAACGTTGGTGGGTTACTTGAATCAGCATGTTGACCATTGGGATTTGGGAATAGTTTTGACATGGAAGTTTCAGGAACCAAACTGTCATAAAATACAATGAACGAGCTGTTACCTACCCAGTTAGTTGTTTTATCACCCTCCTTCAGATAACCAATCCAATGTCGGCTGTGAATCCAGTCCGTGTGGATGTGTGGATTTGTGGATTTGTGGATTCGATTCTGTTAGTTATGTAATTGCTTTGTCAGGGTACCCGTTGCCAAGCCTCGTGTGCCCTCAGCCCATCCAGGAACTTCGTTTCTTCCAGAGTTTGGTTTGAGTTTTGAGTCGTTAAACAAATAATCAAACTCCTTGAGCATCTTGCCCTTTACTCTGTAAACGCCACATTCATCTTCCATCTCCAATCTCTAATTCTTCGATTCTGCCACCCTCCTTCATTCCAGCCTTACGTGCGGTATCTCTCCACATCCCTAATTGTGTGATCAATTTTTTCCATCCCCCTCTGGACGCTAGAACATTCCCCTGAGTAGTGAGCTGGTTTTAGATGGTTTAACGCGGGTCATCAACCCTCTCTCCCCTGTCGTTTAAATATCTTTCCCTTTTATTCATATCTATCAATCGTTACTATGCCGGGTAGAACCTTGCCAGTCTTCTCCCTCGCCGAACTCAAATTGCATACAACGGAGAAATCGTGTTACGTGACACGGGGCTCAAAGGTCTACGACGTGAGCTCTTTTCTTAACGATCACCCTGGCGGAGGCGAATTGATACTGCACTATGCCGGCCAAGATGTTTCCGAAATCATGCATGATATCCCCTCCCACGACCACTCTGAGGCCGCGTATGAGATTCTGGAAGAGTATCATGTTGGATTTTTGGAATGCACTCCATCCTTATCCAACATGAACGGCAATGGTGCTACGCACGCTTCAAATGCAAACGGGTTACCAAATGGAGTCAAGCCAGTCTACAGCTCTACGGGAATGTCAGGCGAGGAGGATCTCTCTGTCGAGACCGACCTGACTGCGGATTATCGGACACATAAGTTCCTTGATCTAAACCGACCGCTCTTCGGACAGCTGTGGAATGGTGGTTTCTCCAAAGAATTTTATCTGAAGCAGGTCCACCGTCCAAGACATTACAAAGGCGGCGAATCCGCTCCCCTGTTTGGCAATTTTCTGGAGCCTTTGACGAAGACTGCGTGGTGGGTGGTTCCAACGGTTTGGTTCCCGCCAGTGGCCTACGGGACGGTTGTGGGCTTTTGTGGCTTGCAGAATTTCATTATAGCCTCCGCATACTGGCTACTGGGTCTGTTCCTTTGGACCCTGGCTGAGTACAGTCTACATCGCTTTGTCTTTCACATCGATAAGTATGCCACTCCTTTTTTTTTTTTTTTTTTTTTAGAAATCCTTTTTTGCACCCGCATCATACACCCTCTGTTTACTATAAATTGCTAACTGAATGCAAATAGATACCTCCCAGATAACCGCGTTGGCCTCTGCCTACACTTCCTCTTGCATGGCATCCACCACTACCTCCCAATGGACAAGTACCGTCTGGTCATGCCCCCATCTCTATTCATCGCTCTCGCAATCCCCTTCTACTATCTGGCAAAAATCGTATTTTTCTACAACTGGTACGCCGCCGTAACAGTTTACTCGGGCGGAATATTTGGATATGTTTGCTACGATATGACACACTATTTCCTTCATCATCGCAAGTATGTACTCTCATCCTGCCCTTCTCATCTTATATATGTTCCAAGTACATGAACTTACATAGTCTCCTCTTGTGTCTTTAAACAGTCTCCCATACTACTATAAAGAACTCAAGAAATATCATCTCCAACACCATTTCGCTGATTACGAAAATGGCTTTGGCGTCAGCAACCGCTTCTGGGATAAAGTTTTTGGAACGGAACTTCCACCTCTCCAGCCAGTCAAGGTTGAATGAATTAATGTATTCTAAAAACATATGCCCCCTTAAAAATTTACCAACTCTGGGTTTATTTTCCTTTTTTTTCTTCCATTTACCTGGTGTTGATATTTTTGCAACATCAGGTAACTATGTGCCCCTTTCTCTCCTTTCTTTCTCCTGGCCTTTCTTCTGCCCTTTATTCTCCCATTAGAGCCGTTTAACCCATTCGCCTAAAAAAATGCCTGTCCCAAACATTGCAGCACTGTACACATACTGTATTGTACTTCTATTCCATATCCATTTTACGGCGGTGATGATTGATCAGTTTCAGTTATGATACTTCAGCCCTCGATTTGTTTCCCCACTTGTATTTTAATTTTTTTTTTTCGGCTTTTCCTCACTCTCCTCGGATTCTTAGTAAATATATGACTGGATTCATTTTTTTTCCTCTCCTTTATATACCCTGCTCGCACCCCCCTGAGCCTTGATGGCATGTCAGTGGAGAGTGAGCGTGCTGAGGGTATAATGTGATAGGCTTATGATTTTGTTTCACCATTTTTTTTTTTTTTTGGTGTGAAGCGGGGGGATTTGTTTGTTTCACGCTGTGTAAATATATAAACAATTATGTTGGATAACTATGTGCATATGGGTAGTAAAGAGTAATATTCTATATCTCTGTTGGTTCAATGGCGATGTTTAGTAACTAACTTTAGGGGCAATCCTGCTGACATAAACACTGTAGTGGATCTAACCCACGTGATTTGCCAGTCAGCGACCTTCCGGTGCTTTATCGACTTTAATCACTGAAAAATCTCCCAGGTGTGCTTTATCAACAACGATCTTCAGCGTCGTACACCAGCCAGATCAAACGTGTAATTGGCTCAGAGTACTGTGCCAGCCAAGTCATATCGATTCTGTATAGGAGGATTACTAGGGCTTGCTTTGGCAACGCTTCAGTTCAAGAAGGGTTCGCTCGTCTGACCCTCTTCGTTTCCCTCTCTAACGAAAGCAAAGTGATCAACTCTTTCTCCGTCTCCCCTTTCCTGCCAAACCGACGATCGTAATTCAACGTAACTTCACCATGTCAGGTATTGATGTGGAGGCTCTTCTAGAGTCCACAGCTGCTTCCCACCCGCCCCCGCAACCTGCTGAGAACCCCGACAAAAGCCACGATGAGTCAAACAGCTCTAGAAGTGAACGTCGTGACCGTGACCGTGACCGTGACCGTGACCGCGATCGCCATCGAGATGGATCCCGTGACCGGGACAGAGAGCGCAGGCGACGAGATCGAAGCCGGGATCGCCGCCATGAAAGAGATGCCGATGGGGACGAGGAAATGAAGAGCCCAAAGAGCGATCGCGCAAGTGCTAACGGGAGCCATAGAAGCAGAAAGAGAAGTAGGAGCCGTGATAGCGAGAGACGCCGTTCCCGTCGTGACCGCGACGACCCATCTTATCGATCATCCGGTGGTGACTACTATCGCGGGGGTGGTCGAACAACCCGCTCCCGCTCCAGATCTCCATTCGATGACAGATATTACAGACCCACCGGACGCCCCCGCCATGATGAGCGTGATGATGATAAGCGCACAAGTAGGCGCGATAGGGACGGGCGCAGGCGAAGTCCCAGCGGTGGCAGGGGGCGCCGCAGCAGGACCCCTGAACCTCAGCTCACTGAAGATGAACGCGACAGACGAACCGTTTTCGTACAGCAACTCGCTGCCCGTCTCAGAACGAAAGAGCTAATTGCCTTCTTTGAGAAAGTTGGTCCGGTCAAAGAAGCTCAAATTGTGAAGGATCGTGTGAGTGGGAGATCGAAAGGGTGAGTTACTTTGCGGCAACCCCCTACCCCCGTGTCTATTTTGTTCAGCAATTGCTAATTGTATATGTAGCGTCGGTTATGTCGAATTTAAGGATGAAGAATCGGTCCCACTTGCCATTCAGCTTACTGGCCAAAAGCTTCTAGGGATTCCTATTATTGCTCAACTAACCGAAGCCGAGAAAAACAGACAGGCCCGCAACCCCGAGGCCAATGTTAGCGGAAACCAAAACTCGATTCCCTTCCACCGGTTGTACGTCGGCAACATCCATTTCAGCATCACGGAAAGTGATTTGCAGAAGGTCTTCGAACCATTCGGTGAACTTGACTTTGTCCAACTTCAAAAGGAAGAAGGGGGTCGCAGTAGAGGCTATGGCTTTGTCCAGTATGCTCTTTTTAGTTTTCCCATTTTTATTCTCAGCATCTCCTTGCTAACAAATATCTCTAGGTTCCGCGATCCCAACCAAGCTCGAGAAGCCTTGGAGAAGATGAATGGATTCGATCTTGCTGGCCGCCCAATTCGGGTTGGCCTTGGTAATGATAAGTTTACCCCTGAATCGACCGCCAATTTACTGCAGCGATTCCAGGGACAAGGTGCCCACCATAACTTCCAGGGTTCTCTATTCTCTGGCCACGGAGGTCGTGGAGCTCAAGCTGGCGGCTCCGGTAATTTTGATCGCGCTGGAGGCAGAGACAATGACAAAGCGGCTGGTGGCGCTAGTGCCCTCGATGATACGGACGTTGCTGGTGTGAACTTCAATAATTATAGCAGAGATGCATTGATGAGGAAACTCGCGAGAACAGATGAACCTGCTGTCGAACCGAAACCCGATGAAAAACGTAAAGTACCCAAACCGCAACTTAACGCTAAGCCATTGCCTGTGACTGTCAACATGGCTAGCAGATGTGTTCTGCTTCGAAACATGTTCGACCCTGCAGAGTAAGCTAGCCGACCTTACCAGGCCTATTAATTATTTGAGTATATATACTGACTCTTTGCCTAGGGAAGAGGGTGACGGTTGGATTAAAGAGCTAGAAGATGATGTCCGGGCTGAGTGCGAGGAAAAATATGGTCATGTTGTTCACATTGCACTAGATCCAAATACCCAAGGAGATATCTATCTCAAATTCGACCGTGTCCAAGGAGGCGAGAATGCCATCAAGGGTTTAAACGGACGATTCTTTGGAGGGAGACAAATTAGCGCGCAGCCGGTTGTTGACGCGGTTTACAGCAGCCTTTTCTCCCGCACCAAAGCCATCTGAAAGGTCACTTAACGAATTCTAGGTCAACTGAACAGAGGAGAAAGTCATCAAGGAGAGTAGGTATATATTTTAACAGACAGCCTTTGACGCTTTTGTCTAGGGCCGTCGACCTTGTAATTTCAATTTCCCCAAAAACTATTCCCCCCGACCGAGTGTTGAAACACCTTTACACAAAACGTGACATGCATCCAGTGGTGGTTACCATTGATATACCCGGGTGTGTACGTGATTTCACCAGTGGTATGTGCTGAGCCTTTTTCGCGAGTATAAATTTTGTTTCTGTTGTGACATTGATTTGAATATTTCTCCTGCAGAGCGCAGTAGCTAGAATGTTATTTTTCAATTTAGGTCGTTGTAATTTGTTTACCTTATTGCCATCCACTCTCTTCCACTTCTATCACGTCCCTCTTCCGCTAGTCATGAGCATGAGCTATATCCCCGACCACTTTGATGCCTTTGATCATTGGCATATTACAACTATCGCCTTGATTTTCTAGGCTATCTTTTATACGGAGTCTGGCTCCTCCACTTGACAGCTGTAGCGTCTGCTACAACTGCGCTACTAGTCTTTATTGAAGTTGTATACAGTAAAACTGGCGGAAATGCAGTATGTTTCTTCTTATTGTGGATGTTTTCTTTCTTCGAGTCCACGCATGATATGACAACTGTACTCCAAAGTAATGTTTCCCTACATATTACATCTGAGAAACCTCTTGATGCATACCACAAAAGTATAGTTCTCGCACCCAGTGCGATTAATCATCACGACAGATATTCCATCGCCATCCCAACCCTTCTTCTCTTTCAAAAAGGGACAGCACAAAGCAACTCTTCATTTTTCTGTGAAAGTTGTTTTCTCACTCTCCAACTCCTTTCTTCTATCCTATTCCATCACCTCCCTTCTTCATCCAGCTGTTGTCAGCCACATTTCCTTAAGAATCTGCAATCACTCAAGTCGCAGGCCTCTCCATCTCGACAGTCTCCCTTGAAGAGCCGCGAGAGCTGCAAAACACTGAGTGGGACCTACTCCACAGCTGTGTGTTCGTTACCAGGCATTTGTCTCTCTTTTAAGCTCTTTTACAACAGTTATTTCGTCTATTCAGCGTGAATTCAGCGTGTATTAGCTTCTATCTGGCGTCCAGTACTCTCAAAGTCAACCGCCACGTCAATATATCGACTATGGCAGACCAAACTGATAATACCAGCCCACGGATAAGGTTCCCGATTCTGGAGCCAGAGCAGCTCCGGGGCCTCCAACTCCCTTTCTTGCAAAAGGGCGCTCCTGCTGCCATACAGGCGGAGACCTTCCACTCTATGCAGCATCGTCTTGACGAGATGCTCACTGCCCTTGATGCAAGAGAAAGCGACTTGTATCACGTCAAGGTTGAACTCGCTGAGGCCCGAGTCAGCTTCCAGCGCGACCGCGAAGCGATGCATGACATGGAAAGACGAATTATCGAGCTCGAAGATATCATCGAGAAACAGAGGATGACTATCAACTTGCAGAGCAGGACGATCTCTGGCCCTGGACCTGCTATTCCCAGGACCAAGCCCCGCGCGATGTCTTGTGGCTTCAGCACTCCGGAGCATCATCCGTTCAACCAGGAGGGTCCGCGTGTCTCTCATTTCCAGCATGTCTTCAGCCAGCCGCCTCCCAAGTTTGGGCTGGCGAGCCTGCAGACCCAAGCAAACGCACCAGCCTTTGGCAGAATTCAAGCTCCTCCGACTTCTATAGCTCCTGCTGCTGCTGCTGCTGCTGCTGCTGGTGGTGGTGGTGGTGGCAGCGCTGCTTTCATGTCACCCATCGACCGCTTGAATGCATTTCTCCCGCCCCTTGTGCCTAGTCCTGCTGTGGAGGAGAAGCTTGTCGCGATGTCCTCGTTGCCCGCGGTGGCGCCAGAGGGCTCGATGGTCATGGAAGCGGCCAGCCTTAACGGGAAGGATTTCGCGGCTATGCTCAAAGCCCTTTTCAAGAAGACGGAAACTTTTGGACAGACCTACGTCAGCACATCAGATGCAACTGTCGACAACGCGATTGATCCCGATATCCAAGGGTTCCTGCAGGCGTGTTCTCATCCGAGCGCACTACCCACCTTCCAGAGGGACCCGAAATCTCGCACCCTGCTCTTGATCAAGGCGATAAACTTATATCTCGTCATCAAGGTGCTTCACATCTGTGTCTTGTTCGGTTTCGACACCACCGCTGACTCTGAGATTGAGCAAATGCTGGACCTTGTTTTCCCTGGTAAGTACCAAAATTTCCACGGCTATATACATATCCTGATGCCAAGCACAACGTTCCAGCCTCTAATTCCAAATGATAATTGCACTTCAGCGGCATCTGCCAACGTCCGCGTCATCTTCTATGAAGCGATTCGCCTCCAGGTTAACCGCATCCGCAACAAACCCCTTTTCTGCAACTTCTACAACAAGCGTAAGAGCGAAAACGCAAAATCTCTATTCGGGTATATCCAACACCTCGTCCAACGCAACCACCCAACCATCTGGGGTGACTTCGTCGAGTTAATCGAAGAAGCTCATAGCCTCGCGATAATCATGTTCTCTGGTCCCTACGAGTTCCACATGCGCTTCGCGGAGGTTGGTGACCTGTTCGATATGAAAACGATGTGTACTCGTAAGACGGGCGGGATTTGTGACACAATGGATCCTCGGACGCTGATGAAGGGCTGCTACCGTGTTAAGCTGGGCATTGCCCCGACAATTGTGTTTCGGGACAACGCTGCACCTGGGACCGATGCGATGCCGGCCATCTTTGTTGGGGATGTCCTTCTGATGCCTCCGGGTTCGGAAGCGCAGTAGTATGTGTGACTGACTGTTGTTGGCACTGAGAGCAATTATGTGAAGTGGGGTTTCCAAGGTTCTAATTTTTCGAGGATATATGTGGTGTGATGTTCTTCTTTGGGAAGTTTCGTGTGAATGGAGTTTTATGCAAAGGGAATGGATATGACGTTGGGTCTTGGGAGTCCGTTGGCAGGTAGCTTGTCCCTGGATTTGCTTTGGTCTTGGACTATCTCGTCCGGATGTTGATAAGGAGTTGGTACATTGCTCTGAAACTTTTCCGCTCTCAACTTTCTCTCTCCTCTCCGGGAACATAGCATCAAGTATTCCTACCAACTTGTTTGCCTATTTTTGATCTGGATTCCACATCAAACTAAAAGCATACCCATGTTTTGGGGTAGATCTGTATATCGGGATATTCGATCTCGATGTGTCAATCTTTCTGATCTGCCCCCCCCCCCCCCCCCCCCCCCTTTTTTTTTTTTTTACATGTTATCTGTATACTCTGGTTACACTGTCTGTCTGTTTTTCCTTGCTTGTTCTCTCGAGACCTGTATTATTTTAGCTGTCAAGTCGAGTCTTTGGTATCCGAACCGGTGATTTTCCTCCAGAGCTACCATTGACGGCGGGATGAACATCTCGATATATATGTACAGCGCAATTTGCACAGCAGTAACTAGGTGGTTAGCTAAACCCAGAAAACCCACATTCTCGGCAATCTGTCGTTGTTTCTTCCTTGCTCTGAATCGCCACCGCTTTATCATTATCCTCTGGTACGCCGCAGGAAGAGGGTTATTTAACTATGGATTTGGGAAAATGAACAGATCGCCGCATGTAGCCAGGTAAACAGTGATATTTCTAATAACAGAGTACACAGAGCCAGGGCTATAGGGGGTCAACAGCCAGTCGATCGTATCTAGATTTTCTGATTCTTCTTCTCATCTTCTCATCTTCTCATCGAAAGCGGGCAGATCTGGAAGACGTCAGTCACCCTTCTAGGATGTACTCTTCACTCCCGCGATGCCTCCAGAATCAGAAGATTGTACGAGACAAAAATCAATGGCTCTCGCGGAATTGTGTGGACTGGGAATGTTGCTAACTATTCTCCTATCCTATGGAAATTGGGACCCACGACTTTGTTATTCCGCTCCATTTACTTCTAGCTGAGCACTGCTGGAATATTATCATTATAGCGGTGAAGTCCTTGATTTGCATCAACAGCTCGGATCGCAGCTCCACCGTTACCGCAGTTCAGAGGTGCTGGCTGTCCCATATAGTTGGACGTCACGACAGGACCTTTTTGAGGATGGAATGAATGGACACATCTACGAAGAATGGTGCAAGTCTCACTCTTCTTTCTGCATGGGAAAGCGATTGAGCTTTTTAACTTTGAGACGCGAGAGCTCATCTGCAAGAACCCGCGGAGGGCCTATTTCTACCGATGTTTCAAGCAGCCAAACTTGCTTTTGAGAGATGGGTTTTATGGATATGATTTCGGCCCCAGGAGAAGAGAATTTCTTGGGACGATGAATGTTATGTATTATGCAGGGAAAAGGGAATTAATTTGGAAACATCGCTTGTTCACCCTTGTTACTAACGTCCCTCTCTTTTCTTTTCTTTTCTTTTCTTTCTTTTCTTTTCTTTTCTTTTCTTTCTTTTTTTAACAAAGTCTTGATTTAGTAGCATGAGTATCACTCCAGAACACGGTCCGCCGCCCCCCTGGGCAACATCCTTTATGTCATCCCGAGAGTGATGAAACAACATATTGTGAGACTGCCGTGGCGTCGAAATGTGGCGTGCAGCCGAATTTAAGACGGAGGAAAGACAAAGAGACCAAGTAGTTATTTAAAGTGTTATCTAAATGGAGTACAGATATTCAGGTTTAGGTATCCCAGATACACACTCTCTCCTTTTTTGATATTTATACAATGTAATTGAAAATTGAACATCTTAACATTCCCCGCGAAGACAGACAGAACCAATTTCCATCATTTTTAGTTGAACTTCCCAGCAACAACCCAAAATAACTAGACCTCAACCAACCAACAACAAAAATTCCGCCACAGCAAGCATCCCGGCAGAACCTATCATTGCTATTATTAATATTTAAAAAAAAAAAAAAAAAAAAAAAAAGAGCCACCAACTATTCCAACCTCGCCGACGTCAGACATTCAGTTTATTCTTCTCTCACAACCTTCAAAATTCAATATCGTCTTTTACATGGTGCTATTCCAATGAACTCTGGTGCAGTAAAGTGTGCCACTGTTCGCGCTTGGACCCTAGCGGACAGTTACAGTATGCAGTTAAATATTAATTCCCAAGTTTTATTGCCCTGACTGGAGTTCATGATCCTTTTACATGACTAACTTGCGCTCAAATTCAGGCTTCATCGCGACTTTCCTATGCCGTCACAGCTACAGCACGAGCGCCGAGCACCAGCGTCAGCGTCAGCGTCAGCGTCAGCCTCCTCAGAACCAATATCAATATCATCACCAACACCAGCAGCACCCCCAGCACCCCCAGCACAGCCAGCGACGACGCCAGCATGATGAAGCTTATGTTCAGTCCCCGCACTTCCACGACTACTTCGTGACCCACCTCCCGAGATCCTCTCTCCACCCCGACTCCGGTGCCTCCTCAGGCCCGCACCACAAACTGCCCCGTTCAGCATCGATGCCGCACACGTCAAGCCAACCAGGGGGTCCCTCTCCGGCCACCGTGCAGTCACATATAGGCCTATCACGCGAGACAACCGTCGTCCGCATCCCACTGCGCAGTGCAAAGCACCACTTTGGCGTCTGCGGGGCGCGTGGGACTCGTCCTGCTAATGAAGACACATATCAGGCTGGTGTAATTGATATACCCGCATTTGCACGCCGGGCACCGCTGTCGTTGACGATTGGGGCACGGTCTGCGGCCGCCAAGGGGAATGCCGGCGATGTGGAAAAAGGGAAGAGAGAGGCGGCGGCGGCGGCGGCGGCGGCGGCAGAGAACCGTGGGGCGGATAGCGCAAATGGGGACCCGCAGGTGTTTTACTTTGGTGTCTTTGATGGGCATGGCGGGATCGAGTGTAGTGAGTACCTGAGGGATTATTTGCATGAGTACGTGCAGGATGCTGCTGTGGCGTTTGAGATGCAGTCGAGCTTGCAGAAGGGGATTGCCACAGGGCGGACGGCTACGAGGAGGCTGCCGTGGACCAGGAGCAGGGTTATGGAAACAGGTAAAAGTTCGGGTGTTGAGGCGGAGACTGCGAGTGGCAATTCGACACAGAGCAAGAATCACGAGACATTACCGCTACAGGGCGACCTGCCGATCATACAGCATGCTAATAGGCAGAAGATTGTAGAATTGGAAAAGGAATTGGTGGTTAGCTGGAAAAATCTGGTCGGGGGATACTATCGGCGGTTTCGCCCTCAGCATTTCTCCTGTTTTGACGAAAACCGGACATCCAGTTCTAGCGCCCATTCCGACACCCACACCCACAACCACAACCACAACCACAACCACGCCCTCTCCCATGGCCACTCCCACGGCCACTCCCACGGCCACTCCCACGGCCACTCCCACTCCCACTACACTACAACAACTCAAGGAGCCACAATCGAAGAAATGCTGGAATATGCATTCCTAAAAGCGGATTTTGACTTCATCGCCGCCCAAGCCCTCAAGCAGGGCGACGACCCTGTCCAGGCTGAAAAGCCCCTCAACGAATCCGACATCCTCCACAACCCCAGCAGAGCCCGATACCCCATGCTCGGTGGACCCCACCGCTTCAAAGGTGGCAGCACCGCCAGCATTGCCATGATCTCCACGCCCAGCCCAACGCCCTTCTGGCACCCGTCATCCCCTTCCTCCCTCGTCGTCTCCCACGTCGGCGACACGCGCATCCTCCTCTGCTCCACAGCAACAGGCCTCGCTATCCCGCTCACGACGGACCACCACCCCTCCTCGCCAATTGAGGGGAGCCGACTGCGCCGCTACGCGGCGGCATTTGTCACCGACTCCTTTGGCGAAGAGCGCATGAGCGGTTTAGCCAACACGCGCGCCTTCGGGGACATGCAATCCAAACGTATCGGAGTCTCTGCCGAGCCTGAAGTGCGGCGCGTGGAAATGGGGCCGGCGGAGTATTCATTCCTGGTGCTTATGACGGATGGGGTAAGCGGGGCGATGTCTGATCAGGAGGTTGTGGATGTGGTGAAGGAGGCTAAGACGCCGGATGAGGGTGCTAGGAATGTTGTGGCGTTTGCCACGGAGGTGGGGGCTGATGGGGATAATGCTACGTGTCTTGTTGTGAGGTTGGGGGGCTGGGAGAGGAGGCTCGAGGGGGGTTTGGGGAGTATGGGGACGAGGGAGGAGAGGGAGTGGAGGCGCGTGGAGGCGACGGATCCGAGGAGGAAGCGGAGGTAGTTGATTTGTTATGGATGAGTGGGCGGAGAGCGGGAGGTCTAATGTGATCTGTATGTTTGCTTATGCTTGCATTCTGGGATTCATCTGAGGGGATATTTTCCCTTTTATTTTTGTCTTCAGCTTTTTTTTTTTTTTTTTTTTTTTTTTTTTTTTTTTGGCATTTCATGTCGTGCATATGGACATAATAAGACATAGATTATCCAACCACTAGATGATGCGATTTGATCATTTTTGATAATACAGATAGATGCAGGGCTAAATTATCATGATTCATTTTCGCAAGTGTGTTTTGATCATTGGATTGTGGTTTTCTTCTACCATGTTGGTTACAGCCGCAAAGCGATACACGTCGAGAGGGCCCCATATTCTTTTCCTTTCTACAATCGACTCAACACTGTCTTACCATCAACGGGACCATTCAGAGGGTAATCCCACACGTTTAAGGTGGATTTATTTTTATATGTAGCTATTGCCGGTACATTCTCTTACTTGTCCTCGCATCTGTCAGTCCCAGAAATTAACTGTCTGGAAATTTTATGATGGAACTGACGGCAACCTTCCCCGAAAGACATACGGCATTGGCATGACATGATGAAAGAACTGGAACATATTCCTCCACAGATATCTCTCCTCTTCACAAGCTCAAACTGTCCAAGCTCAGCCAGCATTGCCTTCCTTGCGGAAGCCAGCTACAGACGAGTGTCACACTGCAATGCCTTGACTGGAGAAAAGCATATGTATTTGTTGACGAGAAAGGAACTACATGACGAGTTGGAAAACTCCATCTCATTCATAGTGTCTCCCCGTGAGATTTTCTGTACCGGGCTCAAGCATTATTAATACCTGAAATGCTGTCTTGCAAGGGAATCTGGGCTGACTCGTCGGGAGTGCTGAGTAGCTTCCAACGGCCCCCATGACGCAACTCGGCCTGAAGGCCTGGATGCCAGACGCGTAAGAATAAAAAGGGAACGGAGACCCGGTGGATCTTGCAGCAGGTTTTGATCTTTGAAGAGCCTTTGGCCGCGAGGGAGAAGGTCTGGAGCACGTTTGACATGTCCTTTTCAGTTCCGTCAGGAGGAAAACACACGAACAACGGCAAAAGTTTGGTTATGGGGATTCAGAGAACCTCACTCTCGATTTAACTTTCAGATGGCCAGAAATAACTACCGGTGCGTGCTGGGCTGCTGCTCTCATATGCACCAACGACCCAGCAGCCTCGGCCTCTCTTCCGCATTATGTATATTCTAGTCGAAAAGGGGGCAGATATGAAGTTGCGCATTTCATTCGTTCTCCTTTGAACAGTGTGTTGTTGCCTAAATGCTAACTTAGTTAAACGTCTTAAACGGAATACCCCTGAGTTGCTGTCTTGCCCTAGCTAAATATACCCTCTATTCTCGATATCGCCATAATGTATTCCTATTTAATTGGACGGATGGATTGATTCATTTCCGCGCAGGGCAGAATTAGCATATATTATTTTCTTGTCAGATATTTTCTATCGATTCATTGATTTGCAGAGTCCAAAAGTAATTAATAGTTAGAGTCATTTATGTAATTAGTTACCGGTCGCCTGGTTTGCAAATCGTCGTTATTTTAAGTGACGACGCATAAAACCTCCTTTCAACTGCAACTTCTTATCTTATTCTATGTCCTTTTCCCCCAGAACTTTTCTCGGTTCTATATTTTCATCATATTCCACATTCCTCCGTGAGCATCTTCAGATGCCATCTCCTCCAATAAACGCCATAGACGCATAAACGCCATAGACGCAATACACGCGGCTATTTCCTCGCCCCGAGAAACAGAAAATAAATAAATATCCAAACATCTTCAAGAGATTCTCAAGATATCCGGTGCCTGTTCTCCATATTCTGTCCCGTTTGCTCATCCTGTCCCGTCTATGGTTGTTTGCGTCACTCCCTTAGCTTGCATCTATATCTGCAACAGCTTTTGGCCGTATGTATACAGCTTCACCAGTCGCTCTTTATAAATCAACCTCTCTCCTCAATCCAGAATAATCCCCCGCTGGACATAATTTACCCTTTTTCCTCTCTCTCCGCCGTCTAGCAACGATTTATTCCTTTTTAAGCTTTGGCCATTTCTAGTGTCCAGACCAGAAAAATCCTAATCCAACCCCCTATCCAACTGCGAACTCCGACCTCCGATCCGGCACCTCCGCAACAACCAGTCTGTGTCCTTTATATTTCTTGAGTTTACCGCAACCCAAAGCTGTCGTGTGAGGATTGTCTCTGCAACAAAAGAGGAAATACCAAAAGAAAAAGAGAGAAAGGGAACCATGAGCATGCGCACGAGAAGGCAAAAGGCTGGGCCCGAAGCTACGAGGGGACCGTCACCGCACGACGGGGGGAGTGAAGATTCCCTGGCGGTCGCCAATGGTTCCCTGTGCAAGAATACACCCTCCCCCAGGCGGAGACGATCCTGCACCCCCACCGCACCTGTGGAGAATGAGGAAAAAGAAAATATATTCCTCTTCTACCCTAATCTAATCGGTAGGTGTATATCTTTCCCCCTAAACCCACCAAAAGCGAAAGAAAAAGAGGAAAGTAAGAGAAAAGAAAAGTGAACAAAACGAAAAAGGAAGAGTTAGTCAAATGGCTAAATCTCCCTTCATTCCTTCAGGCTACTTCCGGGTCTTCCTGGCAATCGCATCTCTCTACTACATGCCCCTGCACCCGCGCACCTGCTCGCTCCTATACAGCGTATCATGTTTCCTCGACGCCCTCGATGGCGTGGCAGCCCGCCACTTCAATCAGTCCACTACGTTCGGTGCTGTGCTGGACATGGTCACGGACCGCTGCACCACAGCTTGTCTGCTGGTCTTCCTGAGCTCCGCCTGGCCGCGATGGGCGATCCTGTTCCAGGGCCTTATCAGTCTGGACCTGGCGAGTCATTACATGCACATGTATGCGACTCTGACGATGGGCGGTTCGGGACAGAGTCATAAGAAGGTTGATTCTAGCAGGAGCTGGATCTTGCATCAGTACTATCACAACAAGGTGAGTTTTTGCAGCCCCTTTTATCCAATATATTATATAGAGTAAAGCCCCTCCTAACACCGCCCTCTACAAAGACCGTCCTCTTCCTCTTCTGCATGTTCAACGAACTTTTCTTCATCGGCCTATATCTCCTCTCCTTCTCCTCCCCTACCCTCTCCCCCTCCCTCCTCCAACCCGCCCTAGGTGCCGACGGCCTGCCAATCTCCTCATCTGCTCAACCAGGCTCACCGGCCCTAGCCCCGCTGTCCACCCTCTTCGCCAGCCCTTGGAGTGCCGGAGCCCTCGAGCTCGCCCGTGCAAACAAGATGGACAGCTTCTGGCCGTGGGTTCTCACGGGTATCTCCGCGCCTGTCATGGCGGGAAAGCAGTTTATTAATGTTGTGCAGATGGTTAAAGCGAGTAAGTGGCTGGCTGAAGGGGATATGTTGAGGAGGAGGCAGATGGGGATAGCGGGGGCGGGGAGCAAGGAGCGGTGATGTTGATTTTTTTTTTTTTTTTTTTTCATTCATTTTCATTCATTCGTTCTATGAAAATCTGTTGATTTTTTCTTTTCACCTTTTGATTTTCAGTGTTGAAAAGACAAAAGAAAGAAGAAGCGTTAAAAGTTGATTTTTCCATTTATCCACTCCTGCGTATCTTGCGCCCCTGGAGCCATTGAGAGAGACTGCAGAGCATTTATTCAATTTGTACATTTTGGTCTTTGACTTTTTTTCTTCTTCTTTTTTCTTTCTCCTTCTTTTGCCTTTTTAACCCCGTGGAGAATAGTTCTGGCTAGGGTGAGTGAGAAGGCATGTATCCATTATCGGGGAAAGGGGATAGCGAAAACGAAACACTGGGCATGGTTTGGTTTGGCATGTGTGCAGATGTGGGTTCTGCCTTCGTTTTTCATCTTCCCCTTCTGTTCTGCTTGTTGTTTATTCCTGGGATGGATGCGAGCATCGATTGTTTGTTCGTTTCTTTTTCTTTTCTTTATCCTTTCTGCTGCCTTCGGGTTATTCATTCATTCCGTCTTCTTGTATTCCCGGACTACTGAGCTTTTGACTTCTTAGTATTTTTCTAATTATCATTACGTTTACCTTTCCTTCCTCTTCTCTTCCCCTTTTCTTCATTTTTCAAATAATTTCCAATAGTTGTTTCTCTTTTCTATCTTCGTTATCCTCCTCTTCCCTCTTCTCTTTGTTCACTTTTTGTCTTCATTTGTCGTTTATATACTCTTTTGTCCCCAATTCAGCATTTGCCGCATTATCACATATTGGTATGGCCCTATTTGGTCCAGGGCGTTTGATTGATATTAAAGTATTTCCTCCTAGCAGAAATTATTTCACTGTCGCCTCTCCCTGGTTCACTTGGCATCCTGACCTAAAGAGCGGGAATATAATTATCTCCCTTTGGTCTATTGGATGCGATAAGGAATTCGGGTTTGCTGAACTCGGCGCACTCTCCGTCTAGATGCAAATTGACTTCTTGCGCATTATTGCTGCATCTTCCCTGTTCCTCCATCATTAACCCATGTCCTTCAGTAGGTGCAAGGTTTACTTTTTAACCCCGATATCAGACTTTTAACGTTGGATATCAGAATATCAGGACTTCAAAGGTAGCAAAGTATCGTATTGCCGAATATACAGTTGTTAACGATTCATCGCCTTGGATCAATTAGCTGGGGGGAAATAACCCGCACCTACCTTGGTAGGAACCCTTGGGTAATCAAGGAAACGCCTTCCTAGCTGGGCAATGAGCTTGTTTTCCCAAAATAAATGTCTTGGCGGGTAGCGCGTTAATTTAGACGCGCGCCAACTCTCCTCAGTGACAGCTATCAACAACGACGAGTACAACAAACGGGCATCTACTTTAGACACTCTCTTAACACTCTCGATGAGCTCATATCTGTGATTTTTTTTTATTTTTCTGGAAATGCCCCGACAAGGCCTGCGACGGGCTCCCGGTGGCCGCTCTGTCTTCCCAGGTGAGGACGGAGCTTCCGCCTCAGCTCCAACAGCTGATCCAACCCTCCGCCATTCCAACTTCTATGACTCAGCTGTTAGCCGGAACCCCCGCGGAGAAGGCAATCCCCTTCATACGCATACACGTACGCATGACTTGGCAATTGCAGGCGATCCCGATGTTGGAGATATGGAGGATGATATAGAAGAGAGGGCAGGGGGGCTGGAAGATGATATCGACGTTGACATTCAGGATGATGGGGAGCTGGGGGAGGAGGAGGGTGAAGAAGAGATTGAGTATGCTGATGAGGAGGATGAAGAGGTTGAGGTTGAGGAGGAGGAGGAGGAAGAGGAAGAGGAAGAGGAAGGTGATTATGACGGTATGTGCTATCCGAGCGTTTAGGGCAATTAACTGTCTGTTATTATATTCTGGCTGGTTTTAATAACTATATAGAAAAAGACACCTCTGCACCGATCCCCGCCAACCTTCGCGAAATCTCCTCTCTAGCTTCCTGGACGGTATCGACTCATAAACCTGGCTGTGGCATCGCTGCCCTCCGCCACCCTTCCCCTTCGCAGTTCTGGCAATCCGACGGTCCCCAACCTCACACACTAACACTCCATTTCTTCAAGCGCGTCTCCATCGTGCGCATTCGTGTATATCTGGACTTCGAGCTTGATGAGAGCTACACCCCTACAAAGATGATCTTTCTAGCTGGAATGGGAGGCAATGATCTTGTGGAATTCTCTACGTGGCACGGTGAAGCTCCTGCTGGATGGGTAGATATCGATTTACAAGGGGTTGGTGGACGGCATGAAAAGGCAGGGCGTCGAAAAAGCCATCGACGGCAAAATAGTACGGGCGGGATCCTAAGCGGAATGGGAGATGGACCTTCTACTACTAGACAAAGGCGGGACCCCTCGAATAACGGAATTGTCGGGGGCGATTCGGACTCCACCGAGTATGACACCGAAGACGATGACGACGACAACGACAACGACGACGATGACGATGACGATGACGACTTGGACGTAGACTCCTCATCCGACAACGTGCTCAAAGCCATGGTCATCCAAGTCCGCATCAGCGAGAACCACCAGAACGGCAAAGACACGCATGTCCGCGGCTTCCAAGTATTCTCTCGTGATGATCGCCGTCTCGCGCAGCCGCGACGCGACAGTGCACGCAAGTCCATCAGGGGAACCAGTGCTGCCGGAACTGGTGCAGCTGACGCGAGGAAAGTGGGGACCGGTTCGTCTGTCGCTGCGGAGCAGGGTGGGGGAGCTATGGAGGATGTGGAGGTGTTTGGAGCCGCGTTTGATGAGGATGATTGGATGGGGGAGATGGAGATTCGGTAGGATATGAATCGACGGCTAGGAAGGAGTTATGATTGCAACGTCCCGTAGTACATTTACCCTCCTGCATATGTATTTTTCTTACTGGGCATTTCTCTGCATTTAGAGGTGAAAGACACGGCGGAAACTATGCATAAAACTGGCGTTTCAGGCTTTGTTTTATACTGGGAGGGAACCAATTTGACGATGCCTTCCCTTTCCTCCCCCCTTTTCTTTGCACTTGGTCGCCTCCAGTTATTATATACCCTCTACCTCTACATTTGTTCGCCACCGCCTATATCCGGTCTGGAGATGATGGAGCTATCCCTTACACACCTACTATCTTATGCCTTGGTTTATATACCCCTTTTGATGAATATAACTATGAATGAGTCAAGAAAAGAAGAAATTGTCGTTGCGTTTCTAATCCTGTGCTAAATCCTTAATGCCCCCGCTTTTTAATTTCTCTGCAAGATATTTAGTTGTACATATTGAAATAGTTTGTTTCTTCGTCATTAGCAGTTAAAAAGGAGAACCGAAAAATAATCCGTTTCCTTGCTTATAGAATTTTCTCCAACTCCACCGCAACGGCATCACCCACCTCCTTTGTCGTAGCGTTGCCGCCAATATCGCCTGTCCGTACACCACTCTCGATGACGTTGCGTACAGCGGTCTCGATGGCATTAGCTTCAGCAGGTAGATTGAGAGAATATTGCAGCAGCATGGCTGCGGAGAGGATGGCGGCAACTGGGTTGACAATTCCTTTGCCGGAGATATCGGGTGCGGAACCTATATATACAATGGCATTGTGTGAGAATAATGTCAGTCGTCTGTAAGGCAAAATCTGAAGTGTCGGTTTTGGGAAACGGAGTCTGAAGGGTTAAAAAAAAAGGGAAAAGAAAGAGAGAAGGAGAAGAGAAGAAAGAAGAAAATACCATGAATAGGTTCATAAATGCCATTAACCCTGCTCTTCCCATCAGGAATACCGCTCAGACTCGCACTGGGCAACAAACCCAGTGAGCCGGGGATAACACTCGCTTCGTCCGAGATGATATCGCCAAACAAGTTGCTTGTGACGATGATCCCATTCAGCTTCCGCGGGTCTTTAATCATCAACATCGCCGCACTGTCAACGAGATGATGCCCGTATTTCACCTGCGGAAACTCTTTATCCATAATCTCCGTAACAACCTTCCGCCACAGCCTGCTCGTCGCGAGCACGTTAGCCTTATCCAAACTCCACACGGGCAAGGGCGGGTTGTGCTGCATCGCTAGATGTCCGGCGAGACGGACGATGCGCTCAATTTCCGCTCGCGAATATGGCTCTGTGTCAAAGGCGTAGCCGTCGCCGTCGTCTTCGCGGCGAGCGCCAAAGTAGATACCACCCGTCAGTTCGCGGATGATGTTGAAGTCCACGCTGCGACATACGTCGGCTTTTAGTGGGGAGATGTCAACGAGGGAGGGCGCGGCGAAGTTGCAGGGACGGAGGTTGCCGAAGGTGCCCATTTCTTTGCGGAGGCGAAGGATCCCTTGTTCCGGGCGGACAGCGCCGGTGCCCCATTTCTGTTCATCACGATTTCAAGGTTAGAATTCCTCTTGGCGGGCTGAGAACGGGAGTGGTGTTTTTCGGTACGTACAGGGCCTCCAACTGCACCTAGGATGACGGCATCTGCGGATTTGGCGGCATTGAGGGCTTCATCGGTCAGAGCTGTTCCAGCTGCGTCGATGGAAGCCTATATAATAAAGGAAAATTTCGTCAGTGCCCAATAAGCGGAAGAAACGGCAGGAGGGTATACTGACTCCTCCAAGTAGGTGGTCCTGGAAATTGAATTCGATGTCTGATCTCTTTTTCTCGACAACGCGAAGGACCTAGAACCGTATAGACCGGAAATCAGCATTTTCGCAAGATAAAAAAAAAAAAAAAAAATAGAGTCTGGCCCTAAATAGACGCATGCTCGTTGATTGAACGATTGTTCTGGGAGCCAATTGGTAATTGGACCCCTGCGCTTCGCACCTTAATTGCTTCTGCCGTCACCTATACAGCTTAGCATTAGTAATTGAATAAACGCTTCCACTTTACACGACAAGAACCTCCTTCGCCTACCTCTGGACCGCAATAGTCGCCGCCAAAGACGACGATGTTGTATTTGCCCATTCCGGTCAGCGGAGTCTCAGTTCAACATTTAACACCGAGACAGGGGCGAAAAGATCCTCGGGGTATATCGCAGAGGTAATTGGCGGCGCAAGGAACAATGTGGATTGGATATGGTGGGAATAGGAGCAGCAGAAGAATATATAGGAGCTTCAGGAGTTGTTGGTGGTTGGAGAAGCGTCATCGGCCCGAGATTCTACACCTCGTCCAGGGGTCCGAACGCCCCCCGCCCTCCGATATCGGGATATCCCGTGATCGGGGACGGGTTTGCTCTGCCTGTTCGACGCAACTCATCATCAAAAGACAGCTATAGAACGAATGTTGTCTTGGGTGGGGGGGGGGGGGGGGGGGGAAGGGAATGGTGCTAGCTACCGGACAGAGCACGAAAGGCCAGCGGCGAGGTTAGTTAAGCGTCTGAATTCTTGATTATGGCATTGTCCCGTGATCCTGTGGCTAACTAGGTGGCCAGGGGAGAGGAGGGTAAGTAGTAACTATAACTATAAATACACACGGTGGCTCTGGAATAAGTTAGTTGTTCTCCTAACTGGGGATGGATGTCCCTTTGGGTCTAACCTGGTGGTAGGCAACGCCTTGTAAATCCTACCGTCTCTGTGCGATGGAAAATCCTGGCTTTCCCCCAGGGGATGCAGGGGACGTCTCGAAGTCAGGGTTCATGGCATTTCTCAGCAAGTAACTAGCTAGTTAACTAATGGCAAAGCATTATAAGCGAAAAAGCCGCCGGCTAACGCTTAATTAGTTATCCATCTAAGCACAGGAGCTTTTTAATGGGCAGTACGTACGTACGACGGGGCTACATTTACTCGAAGCTTAGAAGGTCTGGTAACTAGTTAGTTAATCTGGTCGTTAGTTAACTAATGGGAGATGGACCCAACTGCTGCTGCACTCCGCTACAGTAAATTTGCGATACAGTAGTGACAGCACCCCTTAGACTCTATTCTTCTGGCCTTGTCTTTGCGCCCAGTATGACCATAATTAGCAAGATATTTAAGAGGAGAATTGCCTAGTTGGATATTGGAGCGCAGAATTTACCGTCGTTTAACCATGAATATTTCTCACAGGATAGAACCATTTTTAAACTCCTCCCACCAACCAACCAACCGCAGGACATCTGATTTTAGCTTCAGAAATCACAATAGGCTCCAAGATCGATCTATAAAAAGAACACCAAAATATGGCTCTTCTGAAGAGGCTATTTTAAGCAAGATAGGCTCCAAGAATAGTTACATGTTCATGCAATTGCACACGCTTTGCATAATGAACCTGTCGGCTGAAAAGGGAACTGAAAGATCCAGTTAGTTACCGTTGAAGTTCCTACCGGGTTCACTCTGGACATGGAGCCCGCGAAGCATGGGAATCAAGCTAAGCTGGTGACATTAATACCTGACGGAGAGGCGGGACGCGGGATGTAATTTTTCCACACAGCTTTCCGGACATGCACGGCCAGATTACAACGGTGTTGTTCAAGTTTGCCACTAGGTATCTCGCAGAGAAACACCCGTCTATCTGCCGGGGGAGGGGGGAGGAATACCTGGCAAAAGTGCATTTGGAACCGACTTAAATTGATAATAGGAAGGCTACAATGTACAACATATTGATACAGAGATGAAGCAGATGTGAACACCCTTAGTGGATTGAAATTTGGATCTCAATCTGATTACTGTTGAAGGAGTGTATAGAGTTGAGTATACAGATAGGAAAAGTTTCAGCTTACCCTTCTCAAACGATGATTATCCCCACACACGATACCAACGTTGCCTCCTGTCCCTTCAGTTGGCCATTTTTCCCTGTAAGTCACCGATAAGAAAAATTGCAAAATAGATACAGAGCGGAAATACTACCCGAATATTCTGAAAACAACCTCACTGGTGTAGGATATTGAACCCATTCAATGCCTTGAGCCTGAATATGAAGAGCGCAATCTATCAACCACATGATGCATGTTGGGGAATTCTGGAAGCAAATGAAAACGGACAAAGACGTAGATATGCTAATAGAATATTAACTAGAACTGGAGAATCGCATTTTATTATCTGGCAAAAAAGAATTAAAACACTCAATGAAACGCTTCGGTTAGTACAAATATCCGCACTCAAATTACGAAAGCTGGCCTGATAACACAGGAGGGTTGTTGGACGACAGCCACCAGCACCTTCCTGCACCTAAGCCTCTTTTCAATAATTCTCACCAAACTTTTGCCTTCTTCCAAGCCTACCTAGATTAGAGAATCAAAATGGCAAAAAAAAAAAAAAAAAAAAAACAGAAAAAGAAAAGGAAAAAGAAGAGAAGAGAAGAGGGGGAAAAAAAAGGAAAAAAAAAAGAAAAAAAAGAAAGAAAGCTCACCGGAAGCAACACTGAGCAACGCTTGGCTTAGCAGATGCATGCACCTTGATATATGATTGTGGGCATGCCTCAACTGGAGTATGAGGACGCCCTCCAACCTCCTTTCGTCGACCATATTTCAGGTCTGCGAAAGGAGGCGGAACAAGGATATTGAGCAACAGGCGATAGGTCAAGTGGAGATGGCTACGCAAACTTTGCGCTGCACGGCTCTGAAAAGGGAGCTGGAAAAGGCCATTGAGAGCACAATAGAATCAAGCTAGCATCCCCAACCAAAGCCCAATTCGCCCAGAGTGATTACTGCTCAACATCGGCAATCCTCAAATCTCCAGAAGAGGCTTTTGCTTTGCGATCCTGGCGACGGAAGTAAATTCGTTTCCCCCACTTCCACGCCTCCACGCCCATAAAGAACAGGGTGGCCTCGACAAACACAATCCCCCACTCCCACGTGATGCCCTTGTGCTTGAACACCACCGTGTTGATAACGGGGATGTAAAGCAGCGGGAAAATTGTAATGAAACCACAGATGATGGCCCAGAAGAGAAACTGGTTACGCCACACGTCGTGCATCCATTGGGTGAAGTATTTCTTGGAATTGGGCTGCATGCGGAAGAAGCTACGGCGCATATTGACCATCTCCCATGCGAGGAAGAGGGCGAACCAGGTCAGACAGACGAAGGTGGTGGCACGAGCTCGGAAGACGGTTTCACATTGCTCGGAGAATTCAATGTTGCAAAAGCGGCCGAGGTTGCCGTCCCCAAAACCGTACAGGACGAGGGTGAAGGAAGCCAGACAAAGGGCGGCCATCCAAAGGCCGTAGAAGATGGTGTCGGTGATGATTTCCCGGGTGAAGATTCCTTGTTTCTACAACGAAAGAGAGGTTAGCAAACAAATGAGCTTACTGAGGTGAATTTTTTTTTTTTTTTTTTTTTTTTTTTTCAAAAACTCGAGATTCTGTTTGGGAAACCTACGCTTTGCGGCGGACGATCCATGATATCTGGAGCAGCAACTTCCATACCAAGACCCATATCAGGCATTCCAGACGTAATCATGATAATCCAGAGAATCTCGACGGGTGCCAGCGGGAACACAGACTGACCATCAACATCTTTGAACGCCAATCCAATCAAAAGGGTGCAGGCCTGTGCGATGTTTTCAGCCAACAGATGAAGGACGAATTTCTGGATATTGTCAAATATGCGACGACCCTCTTCAATCGCGTTGAGGATCGAGGCGAAATTGTCATCAGTCAAGATAATATCAGATGCGTCCTTGGCAACATCGGATCCAGACTCGCCCATGGCGATTCCAACATCAGCGTGTTTCAGGGATGGGGAATCATTGACCCCATCGCCGGTCATGGCGCAGAACCGACCACGTCTGTGGAGCGCTTGGATCATGCGGACTTTAGTATTGGGCGCGCATCGAGCGATGACGAGTGGGAGGGTGGGCAGGGCATCAATTTCGTCATCAGTGAGTTTGTCGAACTGGCTGGCCGTCATTACCATGGCATCAGAAACGTCACTGGCGAGAGTGCTCATATCGGTGGGGACGATGCCAACTTGGGCGGCAATAGCCCGTGCGGTGCCAGGGTGATCCCCAGTGACCATGTGAACCGAAATACCAGCCCGAAAACATTCCTCTATAGCACCGGCGGTTTCGGGGCGGGGAGGATCATACAGGCCGATCAGGCCGCGGAATGTCAAATCCCTCTCAACATCGTCACGGTTATACTCTTCATTCTCGAGTGGGGAGTCGGTAAATTTCCGTCCAGCCAATGCCAAAACACGCAGTCCCTGAGAGGCAATGGCCTCCATATTCTCGAGAATCTGAGTGCGGTGATCTTCGGAGATTGGGATAAGGCCTTCCTCAGCATTCCACACAATGGTAGAACAGGCTTCAAGAACCCGCTCAACGGCACCTTTGGTGAAGACCATCTTGTCTTTTTGAGTTGGGTTCTCGAAGATAACTGACATCTTTTTGATGCTAGAATCGAAGGGAAATTCAGCGACCTGGTGCCAGATGGCGTCTTGCCCTTTGGTCCATCTGTCCCTGTTCCAGTTGAAGCGAGACGCAAAAACCTGGATGGCGATCTCAGTAGGCTCTCCGCGGGCATGCCACTCACCTGCCTCTGTCTTGTAGACGTGAGCAAGGTTAGCCATGGATGCGATGTCGAGAAATTTGACGAGACAGTCGTTGTCCTTGAGGAGATCCACCGTGGAAATGCCAATTGGTTCATCATTGTGGCCTGCTTTAACGGGAGGTGCTCTTTCGAAGCCGACAGCACCCATCTCTGGGTTAAACGGCTCAGTTGAGGTTCCAACAGAGAATGTGCCTCCAGACGGAATCCAAGCCTTTTTAGCAAGCATCTTTCCCTGTGTCAATGTCCCGGTCTTGTCCGAGCAAATATTGGTGACGGCGCCCAGGGCCTCGAGAGAGTCAAGTTTACGAACAATGACATTTCTTTCAACCATCCGTTTGGTGCCAACAGCCATAGTAATAGTCAAAACAACGACCAAGCAAGCTGGAATCATACTGAGACCCGTAGCGACAGCATAGATGATAACTTCACTCTTGCTGCTGAATTCATTTGAGCCCATGACGATGATTGCTAAAACAACAGCAACCCCGAAAAGGACCAAGGCCAATTTCGAGAGCTTTCGTTGCAACGGAGTTCCAACATTGACACCAAGGAACCTCCCGACGGCATCTGTGCCAGTCAAAGCCCATGCTTTGACATACCATCGCTTCTTAGTCTCACCATCAGGCCCACGCTTCACTGCACGAACTTTAGAATCAGATGCGCGCAGAGCAGCAGCAATGGATCCGATTTCAGTCTTCATGCCAGTAGCTACGACGACACCACGCGCACGGCCTCTGGTTACGGTTGAAGAGCTGTAAGCAATATTCAAACGGTCACCCGGACCGGTATCCTGGTGGAAGGCTTGTTCCGCATCCTTGTGGACAGGAAGGGATTCACCAGTAAGTAAAGCTTCATCGGTTTCAAAGTTGACAGCTTCCACGAGTCTGTATGTCAAGAAAAAAACCAGAGTAGTCAGTTAGAAACAATCCTATACAGGCGATGTGACAAAGAGTGCGGTGGTCTAAGATTCCTACCTGAGATCCGCAGGGACTGTGTCACCAGTCCTGAGTTCAACCATGTCACCGGGAACAATATCAATCGAAGCGATAGTGGTGGTGTTCCCATTCCGCGAGACATTGCCAGTTGGAGAACTCAAGGAACGCAGAGAGTCCATGGTTTTTTCGGCAGCGAATTCCTGGAAGAAACCGACAATAACATTTAGGACGACAACGGCAGCAACAACGCCGCCTTCAATCCAGGATTGAATACCAAAACTAACTACCATTGCCATGATAAGAACCTAAATTGAGAGCAACATACCACTGGATCAGACAAACACGTTCCATATGACAAACAGGGGGTTAAAAGAGAGTGTGTGAGTGGGCCGCTTAACTAGCATCATTGCGTTGGCCAACTGGCGGATGAGAATCTTCCCGATGGAGACTCTCTCGCCGCCTTCAAGCACATTGGGGCCATAAATCTGAAGCCGGCGCTTGGCTTCTTCAGCTGTAAGGCCATCTTCGGGATCGGTTCTTAACTCGCGTATAACGTCATCGTAGGGCAAACAATGGGCGGGAAGAGAGAGAAGGCTCTTCTCATCCCCTGCGGTTGAGGCTGCCTCGGCCCCACGGCGGGGCGGCTTTTCCATAATGATGTAGAAGCGGGTTATACAATTAAGGAGGGAGTGGTAATGAAAGTAGTATTAATAGAAGTCGGAGGGATGGTTATTGTATCAGCAGCACCAGCAGGTGTGGTATTCCAGCGAATGTTAGGGAGCAATGCGGAGAAAGAAAACTGAAAAGATGGGAGAGCAAGATGGTCTCATTGAAGTATGTTTAACGGGAGAAAGGTTGGGAATGAAGCTGCTGCCCCTTCGCCTACTCTTGAGGGTAGAGATAGGAGAGCAGAGAAGATGTATAGAGAGAAATAGCGAGGTTTAAACCTATTCTCAGCCCCAATGAAGTATACCAGAGAGATAGGCAGCAGGTAGACTGACTCCCGTAATCAAGCCGAGATTCCTTGTGGTGATGAGGATGAATCACCAGGAGGACAAAAGGAAGAAGAGAGAGAGAGAGAGAGAGGATCAGCAGGATGGGGTGAACCGGAGAGTCCCGACGGTACGGTTCCGTATAATGGAGATGTATATATATCTATATATATATATATATATATATATATATATAGTTATATATTAGGCCTAAAAAGATCTTCTCGACCCTTCGGGTGTGCTGTTGAAACGAGAGCACAAATTTGGACCAGGAAGAGGGAAATCTTAGCCGGGCTTGGTATCGGAGGAATATTTATATGTACCTGAGGAAACAATGTTAGATATCCTCAGCAAATTCAAATGGCCAAAACAAGCAGTTTCATGCCTTGAGGCGGGATAGAGTTTTGTGTCAACTTGGCTCTTCTAGGTAGTAAAATTTCTATCGCCACCCCAACCCACCACCCAGCCAATGGGGTGTCCTTACAAATGGGACCAATCATCCCAGCGTGGCCGGCTTCTTTTGGGTTTCCTTTTGCTTGGTTTGACTCCAAGATGACACCAAAGGCCAGCGGATAATGATCGAAGGTTGCGTGTTGATTGGTATGGAGGCAGTACACCAACCAGGTGGCGAATATAAGCAGGATGTTGGGTCTTGTAGTCAATAACCCTAACCCTAATAACTCCGTAGAGATAGTTCCTGACTATGCTTCCTCCTTGTTGCAGTCAGTGTCAGAGACACTCCATGGCGTCTCAGAGATGGGGTGATGATCATTCTTATTATTCTTATTATTCTTTCTTATACTCATGTGCCGTCAGTGGCTATGACAAGTTGACGAATGTGAAGTCTAGTAGTTACAACCATGCATATGTTGATTATGCAAAAAATTCTGTCTGGTATTGAAACTTGTCTAATAAAAAAAACTATATATGTAAAAACATCAACAACATTAGGAAGGAAAGAAATGCTGGTGAAGATTAAAAAAGGAATATTGATTTGATGCTCATGCTAATTCTTGAGAAGAAGGGGTGTTATCACTGACTACACACCAGACGGCGAATATATAGAGGATGTGTGTGTGCAAGTGGTCATATCATCCTCACCCCCTAGAGCTAATAGGCCTCTTTCAGTGGCTCGGGCCAGGTTGAAGCTGAGAACGGCGCTCCTCTCCACCCCTGGACACTGTCTCCGCCCGGGCGGGGGCGGGGGCGGGGGAGGGGGGGGGATGCCCCTCGCCGCCGCCCTATAGGCTATTGGTCCCCCCGTAGTGTGGCCACCACCGTCACACCGAAGGTCGTAATCCCCGGGGAGGAATCCTTGGCCTGACCGTAGTTAGCTTCCTGGCTGGAGAAGGACAGAGAGGCTTGTGTCAAGCCGGCCAGCAGCGGCCAGAGAAGCCACCAACACCCTTGGGGATGGACGGACAGACAGACATATATGTTTACGGAGGCAATGGGAAAGTATCTGGTTTGTCTTGCAGCAGGGTTGCAGCCGAGGGGTTGCCATTGTTGCAGGTTTTGAACGAAACAACGTGGCAGATAATCGGTCCAGCAATTCACTGTCCAGGAACCAGAGAGCATGGAACTTCACAACGTCATATTGTATCAATGCACATTTTAATTGGCATTTTCTTGCCCCGGCACTTGGCGCTCATCCTTTGCTCCTTGGTGGAGGGAAAATATGTCAGGACACTACTCATCGTTAGGCCCTGCTTGTGGGCAGGTTGCGTGTGAGCCGCGTTCTTCGGGAAATACTAGTTGCCTAGGGTGGTTTTAGTTGGACGGTTAAACACCCCGGTCCAAAGTTCTCTCATGCGCATTTTAAAGTCATTGGCGACTTGCAACATTCCACCTCTGCATGCAATTCCCACACATTCATGCGCAGTTCTTGCGTACGAGTAATTCGTACATGTCTACCACTGTTGTGTCAACTCCTGCTACTGTTCCGAGAAGATTCCATCCGCCCGTGACTGTCTGTGGAGCATTTCAATAATACTAACACTAACATTGCGCCCCGCGCTACAACGTCATGTCTTTAACATTCGCTACTCCGGGTACCGTGGTTGGCTCCGATTACTAACTTATCGTAATCAGGGAAGGCAATCGGTTTCTTCGGGATTCCACTGTGCATTGTTTGCTTCCGCCACCGATCCAACACCAACAGCAGCCACGCATGTCAAAGTAGACTGGCACGGAACAGTGGTTCAAGGATAAATCGGATGGATATCCATCCCACACAAAGAGGTCCCTGCCACTTACAAGTCACAATATGAACAAGAGAGCGAAAACCGCCAGAAGGTGGTATACCTCATGAAGATTCATAGCGCGATCCATGACATTCATCCCCGACCCCAAATTCCAATGGAACGAGAGAAGGAAAGAGGGTCAGGCGCGATGCCCCAGAGGTTGCGCTGAGCAATGAGAAACAGAATCAGATTCCCAGAAAAATTTTCAATTCAGGGCCTGAGCCAAGCCTTGCATTGGCGGACGCCAATCAGTTCTGGAACACCCCATAAATCTTGGAATGCCTTTTTGGCTGCATCCATCCACAGAGCAGCTAGCAATGGCTAGTTTCTCACTATCCCAACTGGCAGCGAAGATGGTTGGCCCGCTGACACCCGAGTCTTCTGATGAATTCTGATGGCAGACAACGGAGACGGTAGGGAGCTGGGGGGAAGGGATGGAGAGGGGAATTTAGAGCGGCAATCGCAGTCAAAAATTTGGGCAGGGTTGACTTCGGAGAGAAAAAGATGGAGAGAGACAGGTAGCCTGATGGGAATGTTTACCTCTTGAGGGTGGGGTGAGGATTGGAATTGGAGCGGCGATCTCAGTTCGAAATTCAACAGAAACTCCACTTTCCTATTAAAAACCTACGGTATATGTGGGAGAGTTTTCCCATTGGATCTCATGGGGATTTTTACGTGGTTTCAATTGCACACCCTCCGGGCCGAATTTCAATATTGTGTTTTAAACCAAAGTCGACAGCAAGAATGGTCGAAATAATTATTAACCCACAGTAGAGTTTACTATTTTTAGGGACCATTATCTCTTTGAGCCTATTTCTTTTCCTCTCCTTCGCCTCTGCTTGCAGCTCACCCTGCGAATCTCTCATCCTCAATTAATCCCCCACTCCCAGATAAGAGGCCCAAAACTCCTCCCGGAGCACGATTTGAATTGCGACGGTGATGTGTGTCCCAGCGCTTTCACTGAGAGCGAAGGCTTCAGGATTCGCCCTTAGTTATGCATCCGTGCACGAATAGTAACGAATAGTACGTCACCAGACCGGAAAACCTGCTCGTTCTGTGCGGATCATTTCATCCCTGTCATTGTTGTTGCTCTGGCCTTTTGTTCCCGCTCAAAAATTTGGCTGTCACAGATGTCACTATAACTGCAGTCCTTCCTACTCCCCCCACCTCTCCAACTTTTTCCCTATAAGAAAAATGCACCTCTAAGCTGAACCTCGACTTACTCCGCGAATATAGCAGAGTCCAGTGCGAGAATCTTATTGCGATTTTGGACTGTTTGTTAGAGGATGTTGCGTGACATGGATGGGAGATGGTTATCCGGGAAGTGTATTCGTATGTTGTGAGAGGGCTTGTAAAAAGGGAATATCCAATACTGAAAGTAAAGCAAAGCAGACAGCGTGGTGCAAATTTATCCAAATTTTCACGACTGGACAGTGGGTTGGGTGGCATATTTGTTTAAAGACAGGAGGATACGATGTCCGGCCCTGTTTGTGCTGCTGAAACCAGATATCACTGTGAAGGAGGATCTCTGAATTGACGGGTATCTAAAGGAAGTAGGTCGTAGTTACATGTAGTTAATAAATACAAGCCAGAAAGCAAAATGAAATATTATCAACGCATGACAACGAAATAAACCCAGACCTCAGCCAGAAGTTTCTGTACGAAAACGTAGTATCACTGTGATTAAAACGGGATGAACGATTTTCCTTGTGAGAAAACTCCTATCAAAATATATGCACATAAATTGAGGTTTTCTTTATCTGTTTATACATCCTCCACTGCCCCAAGGGGCTGTCCGTATTTTACATACTGGCCCTTCTCAATACTCCATTTCCAGCCGCCTTCGCGATGCTCTCCCATCCACCCCAAGTCAAAACTAGGTCTGTCGCCCAACGGAGCCTCGAAAACCAACACAATCGAGCTCCCTAGCTGGAACCCGCCCATCTCCTCGCCACGCTGCAGCGCATGACCCGCCAGCGTCTTGCTTGCGTGTCGATACGTGGCCTCGGAGAAGCCTGAATAGATCTCACCGCGCTTTGCGGCGGCTGCAGCGACACGGTCAGCAGCAGTGTCGGTAGTCAGACTGTTGGTGCGCAGTTCAGAATCGAAGTTGATCTTAATAGATCCGACATTTGTAGCGCCAACGGGCGTCATGCTGAAGAAGCCCCAGCGCCATCGACCAAGAAGGACAATTCGTTCGTTAAGCGTAAATAGGCCTGGTAGGGTTCGTTGGAGGTATGGAGAGACGGAGAAGAGTTCTCCGGCGAAATGGCGTCGGCTTTCGACGACCCAAGACACCGGGGAGTGAAATCGGTGGTAGTCTCCTGGTGCTAAGTAGATGACAACGTAGAATAGTGCTCGGTTCGATGTGGGTTTGGGCATATACCAGGCTGTTTGGCCTTTGGCGAGATCGGCCCTAACTTTGGCCTCTGAGCTGGAGCTCGAATGCATTGATGCATCCATCGATTTGTCTCTATCAGGCGCCTTGCCCGTCCCTGACAGTAATGTTGGGAGTGTGTAAGTGATACCATTCATTTTCGCAAAGTTCTCATCTGCGGTCACATTATCGGGGTCTTTGTTGCTGCTGTGCTCGCTATGGTGTACAGGGCTTTTGGTAGGGTGTACTGCCTCGTGGCTTGGGCTCATCATTTCATGTCCTAGCAGAGCATCTAGGCTGTACGTCATACCCTTGACCTGCTCGACTTCCCCATTTTCAATCATTCCGAATTGAAAGATGCGTCCATCGGATGGTGACAAAATGGAAAGGGGGTTTGGATCAAGGGGCCGAACGCCCGGCTTAAGCTCGCGATAGAAGAAAGAGGCAAGGTTAGGGTAAGTATGGAGATCGGGCTCTGCTATTTCATCTAGATTGACGCCAAAAATCCAGGAGTAAAGCTTGAAGCCTGGAACGCGGAGATAGTAAGGAATGACTAATTCATTGAAACGTCCCCAAAGACGAGACATGGCTTTCAATGGAAGAGTAGACATAACTTGAACCTGCCATGGCCCGCTTGGACGGACTTTTCGTCGCGACGAAACCTCCTGATATCCATCCTTCTCACTGGTCTCTCGTTCTTCTCGTTCTTCTCGTTCTTCTTGTTCCTTCTCTGCGTTTTTAGACCTGAAAAATTGAACGAATCCTAAGAATGCGATACCCACCCCGACGGGGATGGGATACCACTCAACCTTTGTATTCCGCAGAGCAGTCCGTAACCTTGAATGGAACGACTCTTTTCCATTGCCATCTTGCTGCCACCTTCTGGATGACGACGAAAACTGCCTTCGAGGTAAAGTGATCCTCCTGCTAGGTTTGCATGGGATGACCTCAGCTGCAACGACATCCCAGGCTCTCAGAAACTGGGCAGGATTCCGATAGACAAACGCCCGTCCAACAAGCATGGTTGGCGTCTGTTACTGTTAGGTTTACCAAAGGTGGCCCATATATCACCTTGTCATGGCCCTGGACAGCGCAATCATGACCACAAATTAATTGACTCTCAAGCGATGAACGTACAGTGCATGAGCATCTGTTGAACATAAAGGTACAACCGTGTTTTAGTTCTTTAGACACTAAAGCTTTGGGTTTATGTTAGTCCGAAGCCGAGTTGTCTGCTGAGTCAGCCACTCTAGCTGATTCTTATTTTAGAAATTCAACTTCATTAAAGCTGGCATCTTGAGCATTGGCAGAGAGGAATAAACAATAGACAGATGGAGGGATGAGTCGCATTTCTAAAGCATATACCCTCTTTGACCCCTCTCTGTCATTCATTTGTGCCATGAGCCATTTTGCAGCCGTACATTGTTGACTAGTTTATCTACCACTATCTCCCCTCATACATTCATCCCCATGCCACTTGTTGTACAATCAACACTATGAGCTGGCTTTCATCCCGTATGTGAATTTCCTGAGGCAAGCATTTTCTGTAACGATAGCCTTTTGGATGTGGATGCTATTAAATAACCCGGGATATCCTCATCTCAACCCTCATATCCTGATTACAACCCTACGTCATTGTCTGGTATCTCCGCAAGTATTCCGACACCCGAATACTTGCCTTGCCCCTGGCATCTAGTGATACCGTAGGGTTCTTAGGGATGCTGAGACACAAGATGTCTACCGATATCCGTCACGATGATATGGGGACTTCAACTGAGTTAAGCGCCACCAGCTCCGATTTGCAAACCGTTGTCCTCCATATACTGTCTCCATCACTAGAAGCCCCAAATCGTGTGACACTGAATGACCTGCCTCTTACAATCAAAATCTTCGATCTGAAAACTCGACTGTCTGAAATGCTACCCAACCGTCCTCGTCCTGATATACAGAGACTCATATATCGGGGGAAACCTCTGGCGGACAATGAAGAGCAGCTGAGCAATATTGTGGAGCCAGCAGATGTATGTTCAATAATCGTTTTATATACCTGGAGTTCATATACTCACACATGATTTTTTTGTTGGTAATTAGGGCAGAGTACATACAATGCATCTTGTTCTTCCTCCTAATCGTGCCAAAATTCCCATTTCTCCTCCACCAAACCTCTTCTCAGATCTCAACACCTCCCCGCATGACTCTTCTGGCTTGCGTGCTCGAACAAACAATGTGGAACCAACTACACAAAGGCCACCCCGCTCACCCCAGTATCATTCTGATGCTTTGGTCAGCCAAGTCACTTCATTGCATCAGCAAGTTATAACACAGCATCAACAGCTGACTGCGCAAATCACGCAAAATGCGCGGATAACAGACAATAATCGCCCTGGTGATATCGCATTTTCAACAGCGACAAGTACATCAAATATTTCACTCCAGAATAGGCCTGAGAACTTTTCTTTGTTTGGCTCAAGACCAGGAACCCAGGGGACCAATCTGCAGAGTGAGAGGATAGGTTTGATGCCGAACAATGAAGGCCGCAATCCACCAGGAGCCTTGCCACCCAGCTATAGGACCACACAGTACAATATTACGGCGTCTCACCCTCCTCCCATTCAACGTACAGCTGGCTTTCCTCCCAGAGTTAGCAACCGTGTAGGAGATGGTGAGATTGGCATGGCACCCTTGGATGAAAACCGACAACAGAGAATTGCACACCTACTAGAGTACATCTTCAACATGGAGGGCCAACTCCGCCGGGGCATCCTCCCACCCATTGACGAAATTTCTCACATTCGCGTTCAGCTGTACCAGATTTTGGATGAACAGTATCACCAGCCCCTTTCTCCGAGAGATGGCATGCCCGAAGCTCTTCTAGGTCGGCTTGCATCACTTACCGCCCAAGCAGATCAGATCCGCATTTTGAGAGCCCGATCCCCATCATTCTCGCCCCAAAATTCCCTTTTTAGCCCGCCACAAACTACACAAGACAACATACAGTCGTCCGTATATTTACTCTCTTCTCCATCTGGTTACCATGCCGTTCTTGTGCCCCCAGCTGTTGGCACGGGGCATCTTACCAACCACCCAGCAATGCCCATATTTCATACTCACAGGGCAAGTCCTCACCCGCACAGAGTACCGACTCCACACCCGGTACTCCATTCCGCAACTAATGCCCCTGCTGTACCGGAGGCGGTTAACCAGGCCTTGAACCAAGCTGCCCTGCGGCGGCAACACCGGCCACGTTTGGGACAGCTAAGTTTCACTCGATTTCTCCGCCGTCTTTGGTTCTTTGTTCGTCTATACTTTCTCTGCTATCTCCTTAGCGAAGACGGTACATGGTTTAGGATTATTCTAGTTTCACTTTCGGTCCTCACTACCCTTTTATCGGAAACGGATATACCGCAGCGCCTGCAAAGAGCTATTATAGATCCATTGCAAAGACATCTTGAAAGTTTATTGCCTCTGGATGCTCACCATCCGCGAGAAATCAATATAGTGCCAAGAGCTGGTAACACAAACGCCCAGCCCGTCCATCCAATACAGCGAAATGGCGTTGACGGAAGTCTTCGGCCCCTTGATGGAACGCAGCAAAATGCAGCAACGGCCAACGGCGAAGCAGCTGGTTTTCTTCATGGACTCAGGAGGGCGGAACGGGCGCTTGCTCTTCTGCTGGCAACTCTGGTCCCAGGTGTTGGGGAACGCCATGTAGCGGCAAGAAACGCTGCAGTGGCTGCGAGGCAAAATGAGTTGGCTGCAAGGCGGGCGGCGGAAAATCAAGCTAGAGAGCAACAGAATGAAGACGCAGAAACGCAGAACAACGAAGCTGATGATGGCGGCGCGGATGCAGAACCGGAGAGGAGACCTGGCCACACGAACAACCGGGAAGAAAATCCGTTGGAGGCATAAAATTCACGAATACGCATGTACCCGTATTCTGTCAACTCATCAATGTTTCCTGTTCTCCAATTTGTTCTCCCTGCTTGCGTGTCTCCATTCTCTTCCTTGTTTGTGTTATATCCATATCCCGCATTCCCTTATACCCGTTCTTCGTCTACAAACATTTTCATCAAATTTTATTCTCTATAAGGGCTATTCGGTGTTCGTTGGATAAAATGACCTATTGTTTTGTGTTAATTATGAAATTAAAAAAAAAAAAAAAAAAAAAAAAATTTTTGAAAAAAAAGTTAATGCCATGGTTAGCGCTTTCATTCATGCCTTTGAGCCATATCGAAGCTTGTGTTAATTTTGTCCTGATTGTATGCATGTTATATAGGGAAAATAGAGCAGTTGTGTAACTTCGAACTCCCTTCTTCACTCAATGCATTCTTGGGCTTCGCTCGCTGTGCTATAGGCGCCCTGTCTCCTTGACCAAAACTGAGGATGTAGCCAGGTGGGCTGTGCAGTGCTTAAAGGTGATAGATATCATACCGGCACTGGAAGAGATGACGCATCATCCTGAGTCAGGAGTGAAGAATGCCTACACAACCAGCAGCTCTATTTCAGTATTCTTCACCCCCCTCCGGCCGCTTCCAACGACCATCCAATAACTTAACCCTCGTAGTAGTGCTCCTAACCTCAGTCTTCGCCTGACCAACATATCTATCGGCCCCAAAACCACTCCAGCACAGCTCTTTCTCAGAATCGCAAGAAAGTGTTCTGTGCGTGGGGAAATATATATATTAACCTATTACTTTGCAATCGCGTCTCGACACCCGCTTGCGTATCTTTGCACCTGGCTCGTCAGGTTCCACACCCAATATGGATAATTTGGAACGGGCGACGTGCCACCGTTCATAGCGTTGGCGTAATAATTGGGGGGGGAAAGGGGGGGAATTGTGTATGTCTTCTTCCCCTTGTACCAGAGTGGTAAGCTGGATGATTTTCGAGGGAGATGATTTGCGGATGGTTCCCAGTCGAATGATCGTGACGCCCGTTCTCACAACACCGGACTCTGCCCCTACTCTGCCCCTCCTCAGCACCAGACCAACCAGACCCACAAGGGGAGAACGCCGTCGAGGTCAGACTGGTGCCTGGTGCAAAATCCTGCCTCGGACTGTTTCCCGTCTTTCCTCTGGTTCCTCTGGTTAAGGAGCCTAAGAGCGTTCACTAATGAACCCCCGGCCTGGCAGCGTAACCACAATCCAGAGACTTAGATGCTTAGACCATCTTTCAGCTAGTCATTAATCTTAACCCACCTCCTCCCCCCCGGACAAGAATTAAATTTCTATAGGCCAGATCAGGGATTTCTGCCTTTCATTTCCCCCTATGACTATATATATATATATATATATATATATATATCCGACACAATGTAAAATATCAAAAAATAATTCACTCCTTCAAAACCAACTTTATCGTCGCTCATTAACTCTGTTTTTCCGCATCTCAAATTCTGGATCTGCGCTTTTGCCATCTTCATATTAAACTATCTGTTTTCACCCTATACGATGCATATCCACTTGGCTCTCGTGTCTCTCTGCCTTTTTGGCCTAAGCTCCGCTCAACAGAGCAGCGTAACAAAACTGAACCTTCCTCGGTCAATAGTTGACTCTCAAAAAATCGAGGCGTCGGTGGTTAAAGCGGTAAGCTGACATAATCTCTTGTTTCCAACCATGTTAACTTATTATTAAATGTCGAAGTAAAAAAAAAAAAAAAAAAAAATACAAATCGAGAAAACTTTAATCTAAAAAAAAAAAACACTCTCTTTCTTAGGATTCTTCTTCCACGGTATATTGGCTCAATTGCCCCAAAAGGGCCGATTCCTCTGAATGCTTTTTGCCAGGCGTAAACCTCAAGCAAGCACGAAACGAAATTGGACTGGACTATTCAGCGCCAGGTTACGAAGGAGGGTAAGAAGTTGGCCGTGCAAAGAAATGGGGGAGCAAATGATAAAAAAAATAAAAAAAAATAAAAAAAAATAAAATAAAATAAAAAAAAAAAAAAGTTGCAAGCAAGCAAGCTTACCAATCCCACCTAGCATGATGAGCTTCCGCTTGGAGTGTCAACTCCAAACCGCCTTCATCGACTGCGCGCGTCTCCAGTTGACTTCCAGTGACGGGAAAGATTGGGCCACCGTGGTATCAACCGATATCGTATTCCCCGCCACCTTATTCGCTTCCATAGATGTCACGATTACGGCTGGTTTGGAGAAGTTGAAGGGTGCGGCGACAGCAACCCCAGTGCCCACTACCAGCGCGGAGAGCTCGACAGGAACTGGAGCTGGAGCTGGTGGAGCTGGTAGAGCTGCTCCGACTGGAACTAGTGCGGCCGCAACCGCGGGCGAGAGCGGTGGTAAGGCTGCGCCGAGCAGCAGTCAGGGACATGCTGCTATGCCTCTAGCCACGGCTGCGGCTAGCTGGGGGGTTATCGGTGGTGCTGCTATGGCTGTTGCTGCGCTTGCCATGTGATTGAATGGGGTTATTTCTGGAAATGTTGGAAGCTGTAGACGAATGCAAATTATCCGCTACCCCCTATATTGTTTAATAGTTGCAGTGTCCTATACATTATGTATGGAGAGTAGTTTCCTGCTATTCTTTCACTCCATGGCTCTGCTCTGCTTACAATTTGTATAATATCCAACGCTACAGACGCAAAAACATAACCCGGTGGCTACGTATATGGTAGATTATTCCAGACTTGAGATCTTGTAGAATAATGTAGTAAATAAAACAACGTCAACACAGGCTCGGCCACCCAGCGTCTTAGATATTTTGCGTTGTGGAAGTAGTATTTTTCTGCAAATAAAAGATGCCAATGTTGATTCCCAGTAAAGACTGCCTTCGGTTCATCCTTAGACCCCCACAGTTAAATAGCGCATTGTGAGCACTTTTGACTTGCAAAAATCAATGTGTTGCTCGCGAGCTAATCATAAGCCAACGCTAGAAAAATCCTATTCTGATTCAATTGAAAATTCTCCACAAATCATATGCAATGATGGGTGTCAGAAAACAAAACCCCGTTATTCTCTTTCACGCCACCACGATGTGGTCATACGGGCGAGTAGTTCTTGGATGATGGATGCCCAGTTGGATAGATTGTCAGAGAGACAAGTCGTACCGAGAAAAGATGGAAAAGAGACAAAGGAAGAAAGGAGAAAAATATGTTCTGGCTGGCTGGCTGGCTGGCTGGCTGGCGCGCGAGCCGCTCTTCAACAATAGGATACAGTTAGATCGCGGATGGAAATCTTTAAAGGATCTGGCAGCCGCAGCGGGATTGAGACAGCAGGATCAAGACGAGTCCAAAAGGCGGAGGGATCCTTAAAGAGTTCAATTTTCTACAACATGGATTCGAGGGCGGGGGAGACCTTCTGCTCTGCAATAATAGCCAACACGGCAGGCCGGGTGGCGCAGCCCTGCTCAGCCTTATTGCATGTATTACAACACGTTCAAGAGGACAAATCATGGATGATGGTTGCAACGAACGGAAATGACTTGTTGTAGAATGATGAAGGGGGCTTGGACTCTGGAATTATTCCGAGGAAATTCGGCGGGCCGCATTGAGATCCCCAGCCCTTGAACTAAAATGACTAAAGATAAACTACTCTACATGGATTGATCTATCTCAAGTTGCCCAGACAGAGAACCTAGCAATGCCGCGACGACAACGAAACAAAACAAACGGCTGGTCGGAGTAAGGGTTGCGTATAGAAAGCTGAAATCTTTTGGCGAACGAAGATCCATCTTTCCCTTGTTTGACTAGTCCATATCATGCTTTTCTCGAAGGCTTTGAGGTTGGTTGCAGAGAGGGCGCCTGGGTTAATAAATGTATTTTTATCCTTAGCTAGCGATCCATTCGGCAGTACAATTGGGGGAGCTCGTCACCAGCTAGCTCATTTGCCATCCGGCATACTCCGTAAATAGAGACATAGATCAATCCTCACCCCCAGAACAAGGAGTGTGGGATGAATTGGAAGTCAATCGGAGTGAGCTTGGAAGATCAGACCTGAGGCTATAACTAACTATTTAGAGTTGGCTTTGGATCGCGGCTCTGTCGTGATATCCGCCAAATCAGAGCAAGTAAACCCGCCAGAAGCCTCACCCCAACGTTGTTCCGCCGTTGTTTATTGACGCTGCGAATGTCACCGAAGCTGGCGGGAGCAGATAAGACCCGGGACATCCATAGCTGGGAGCCCCCGTGAGTCTGCTGTTGCTCCGCTCACACTCATCTATAACATGCATATTTACATGCATGTCTGGATTAGCAGCCCAACTATGTAGTTATGCCCAAGGATTGTTGGACAAAGACAGCAAGACGGTGTATCAACGTTATAAATATGATGGACTCACTTCCTCAATCTCATCATCTCCGCTATGCAGCCCAACTGCATCTTGGAAATTACTCGGTAGGTAATCTATCAATTCTCCAATCAATCAATCAATAAATCAATCAATCAGAAAGAGAAAAAAAAAATCACCTACATGGTCACGCTGTTCTCTTCATTTTGCTCTCAGTATCTTCGACAGATCATTTCTGCAAAACATGATTATTCTCCAAGCAACCTCTCTTCTCCTGACAGCTGTCACTCTCCACTATGCCTTTGTCAGCGCACTCCCAACATCAACTCCAGTTTCCCGATCCCCAGTACCCAGCACCTCGTCTTGTCAGAGGACCGAGGTGGCCTGCATCATTGACGGCAAGCAAGCCTGCTGTCCAGAGAATGAAATTCCCCTGGGCCCATTATCCCCGGTCAGTGGAGGGGACGGAGAGGGGGAAGAAGGCAGTGACTCCCAATCAGATTGCGATGGTATAACCCAATGGCACGAATCCAAGCCCGAAAGGAAGGTGTGCAAAGCCGGCGAGAAAGGGAAGCTCTACAGGCCCGAGATGAAAACCATGGTCAATGGCCAACTCGTCACCAATGTCGGGGACAATCTCGCCTTATCCAAGAAGGATTCGTCCAGGCAAGATCAGCAAATGACCTTCCGCCCCCCCGAGGGGGCTAAGGGCTGCGCCATCAATTGGAGCGTGGCTGCTGCACGCAGCTTCAGCGTAAAGGGCAATGGTTACGCCAAGCTCACCCCCGTTGGATCGAAGGACAGCGTTGGTGCCGCGGATTTCACCAACTGGCCTCAGGTTATTGGCATGCAAGATCACGTTGTTGTTCCAAGGCAGGATTGCAAGGAGGAGATGCAATATACAGTGGCTTTGCAGGAGGACGGTGAGGTATCGCTTAAGCAAAGTAAAGATAACGGATTTTACATGGAATATATTTGTTAAAGATGAATGTTGGCATGATGGGAAAAGAGTGGGATGACGTTAGGGAATAGGACTTTTTGCTTTTGTGTTTGCATCCATCCATCTCGGTTGAGTTCCCCAAGGGATCATGGATATCACGCATGTACATCAAGATATAGACTGGATATTTTGCGATTGGATGAATGTCATGACAGACCCTACAAATATTAGGGTGGTTTTCATTACACGTATAACCATTGGAAATCGATAAGCAAGATAGTCCTGATAAAACAATAAACACCACTACAGATGAAAGAAAGAAAGACGCATCCTGGAATCGCTAGTCTAGATTTCCTCTAGTGTATCCAGATGCGGATCGTAATCGATGCATCGGTGTATTAAATAAACCGGAATATAAATAGCATTTATCCCTACCGTAAACAATTTCTTCGAATTTGAAACGCGACGGGGTATATGTTGGATACAGGAGAATATGTACGTGGACGTGAACAATATGATATTGAGAGTACACACATCAAGAGAAAATCCTCTTTCATAACTTCGCAGGGGAACCTTCAGCACCAGTCAGCACCGCAGCTGGCGTTGTGTCGAAGTCTTCCTCTCCGTTAAAATGCCTAGAAACTCGTCAATAAACCCAATCTTTCACCAAAAAAAAAAGGGGGGGGTGGGAAGAACATAGAGCATACCATCCCCTCTCCTCCCCGCCGCTCAAAAACCCACAGTCCCCATTTCCAACGCAAATCCAACCACCCCCAACCCCGATCCCGCCCTGCCACTGCGGCACCCCCTTTCCGGAAAACAACTCCTCCCCCGACGCCTCTCCACCGCCGCCGCCGCGGGCCTCCCTCCTCTTCCTCACAAACGTCGACAAACTCGCCGTAAACGGCCTAAAGTCCTCAACGCACGTATCCTCAGGCATATCCCCCGTTAGCGCGCGGCCAATCGCGATCAACGGTGCAGCATGAGTACATATCAGAATGGCACGGCTCTGTTTCTGCTCTGCAGGATTGTCGCGCTCGTACTCGTCGAGCTCAGCATCAACCTGTGCGATTATAGCTTGGAGGGTTGTGGCGATGCGGTCATGGAGTATGGAGATGGTTTCGCCGTTGGCAAACGGGTAGACATGGGGTTCGTATTGGGAGTTGAGGAGGGTGGGGAAGAGGATGCGGAGCGTTTCTGGCGACGCGGGTGCTGGGTGCGTGAAGAATGACGAGGATCCGAACCATTCGCTGCGCAAGTGGGAGAGAGAAAGGAAGTTCACATCGGGTCAGACACATCGGGTCAGAAATTTTTCTTTTCTTTTCTTTTCTTTTCTTTTCTTTTTTTTTTTTGCGCCGTTCCATTTATTTGGTTGGTTCTCTCTTTCCAATGGGACTGGACTGAGACTCACCCAAGCCCATTCTCCATCCTCACATCCAAATCTATAAAAGTCTTCCTTTCCCGCTCTTGTCGGGCCTTCAGCGCCTCCACTGTTGGCTGTATGGTTTGCAAACATCTGTAGAATGGGCTACTGTAGACTCTACATGGCTTTGGGGAGAATTCATCATTGTTCAGGTGTGCAGCGAGCTCCTGCGATTGCCGCACACCGGGGCCTGTCAGTGTTGGGTCGACGGGTATGCCGGTGGGAGTGGGGTAGACGGAGTGGTAAGTGCCATTGTCAAGGTTTATGGTCCAGTTTAAGCGGTGCTGAGGGAATAACGGCGTGTTAGTTCAGGGTGGAACGGCGGTCGATTAGGGAGGGGAATACGGGGATGGCTAGGGGAGTAGAACATTACCCCATGTCGGGTCACATATATCCTATCCAGAGGCATTACAGGGAAAAGCGAGAAGATTAATAAAGAAAGCGTTGTCGTTTGCCTCGAAAATTAAAGGACGGAGACAGGAAATAGAATTTTTTGTCTTTGAAAAGAGGTTTCATTTACCGTTGTCGTTGATTAGGATTCTATCGGCCTCGCAGGATCGGCAAATGTTCAGCGTACCGCAACACCTCGGCTCGAGAATTCCAATTTGCAATCCGAAATACCGTGACAAAAGTATATATAATGTATGAGAAATTCATAGGGTCAGATAGTGCAGATTATTGAAGATAACCTATCTACAGATACAACCCTAATCTGCAAGCTAGCGCCATTCCGCTCGTTACAAGGAAGGACAGATGTCCATAGAATTAATGACATCACCCCTCAGCCCTGAAAGAAACTGGCTCAAGAACCGGAAGGACGTAATTAGTAAATTACAATAAGCTTTTATATTCGTGTATGGATTGTGATGATTTGTTCTTGATCTAGTAGAAGAATCCGATGACCTTTCCAGCAACATGCTTGCGTCTGGCCTCCTCGTGGTCCATAATACCAGCAGATGTGGTCAGGACAATGTAACCGAACTGACGTGAGGGAAGGAGTTTGACAACCCACTTCTCGAGGTCGCGAAGCTGAACGTTGTAGCGGGGAGAGATAACACCGGTCTTGTTGAGGCTGTTGAAAAGGAACCAAGTTAGTAGAGTGTTTAGAATAATATTTACCTGAAAAGGATACATACCGTCCATTAAGCTGGATGACGATTTTGCCAGAGCGGTGGTCATCTACCTCCTCAAACTCTCCAATGTAACCTGAAATAAAAAGTAAAGAAATTTATCAGTAATGTGACGATGGATTAAATGTTACCAACCACAGAAAACAATAGACAGGAAACTTGTAAGGTCAACGCCAAAAAAGCTTTAATATATCGGGCATTTAAAGGGCAGACGTCGTAGAGTGGTTTTACAGATCGAGATCGCCGCCTAGTTATCAACCCGAATGTTTGTTTTCGTATTATGCCTCCTGGTGCTTACACCAGCGCAATGCGTTGCCAATAAGTTCCAACCATAAATTCTGACCAAGGAAATGAAGAAAGAAGAGAATAAAACGAGAATAAAACGAGAATAAAACTCACCATGCTTCTGCATGACAGATAGGAACTTGACAATGACCTTGGAGCTAGGTCTAATGAGAACCTGGCGTTTGCCAGACTTCTCAGCGTTGTTGATAGCATTCAGCGCATCATTGAGGACACTAGTTTTGACCATATTGGTAGCTTATAGGAAGAGGGCACACAAGCCTCGTTGGGATGAGATTCTCAGTTCGAAGGAGGCGAGGGAAATGAGGTATCTATATTTTACAACGGCGGAAAATGAAATGCAGTAACGAAATCATTCCGTCCCTCCCGCGGAGGGAGAAATCGAATAATTCCATCACACAATTCATGACAAACAAGTTAGCTATCAGCAGTCTTTTCGAGCGCAAAGAGTGCCACCCCATCGCAAACCTCGTTTATGAGGTAAGATTGTAGGAGGTTCTTAAGCCCGTGCCGTGGAGGGAAAAGCGTATCATCCTGCGACCAGCACTCCGAAAATCGACATCATGTTTGCGAGCGCACAGTCCAGGATGATTGCTTTTCCCAGACTAGTCGAGGGGCCATTGAAGCGAAAATAGAAGCATTTCGGACATATAAGAATCACATACCTCGATGGACAATATTGGCGACGAGTGCTTGATAAGGGGGTTGATGGCTTGAATTGAGGTTGAAGTCTGTCGATTTTGAAAATTTGGTTGGAGCCGCTAGTGCGACCGGTTAGGGTTTCTCGCCATTTGCCCTAATAACATCACGTGATATTTAAAAAAAAGTCAATCCGGCAATGTTGTGCAATTCACGACGAAAAGAGAATGGTTTCTAGAAATATATGGAGAGAAATTGAGCTGCCTTTTGGAATAGTCGATGGTTTGGGTCTTAGATATCCCGCTCGCTGGGATAAACATGTAGTTAATACGTCAATGAAAACGGCAAGTACAGTATGGAGTACAGACCCTACTAAAGAGTTAATTTATGCTGGGATCATGAGGGATCGGCCACCGTTCCGATGAACCTTAACCACTAATTAGAAACAACCAAATACATAATGATGATGATATATGTGGAGTATATAACAATAAAAATTCACTTAGATTCAAAAACCACCCGTTTATTTATTTATTAATTCGGCACGCTGTGTGGGATGGTAGTAGGAGAAAGGATACATGATTTATTGGGCATACATGAATTCTAGTGCAGGTATAATAAGTTGAGGGTTGCAAGAAGGAGGGATAAAAGAAATGAAAAAGAGAGGACAAACCAGGGTCTTTTTAAGTGTACGGCTATGGTAAGGGAAAAGGGGATATATAGCATGTGTATTTGTGTGTATACGTTTTTGGGTGTATTGGGGGGAAATGAGGATCGGTGGATACTTCTCAAAACAAGCATCACCTGCTCCTCATCGTGGGGCAAAGTATTGATGACGAGAGATGAAACCCGATTTGGACTTGGGGTGGGGGATGACATGTGCTTGGGGAGGGGATAGGGGACAGAGGGGGAAGAGCTAATAAGGGCAAGGGAATTGGAAAGTTGTTTGAATGCTTGCTGTGGCGGGGAAAAGTTACACTATGTTCATATTCGACGGGAAGAGAGAAATATGGGGTGGGTTAAGGGAGAATAACATGTGCAGTGTTTAGGGGTAGGGCTGGGGACCGGAATGTTTTAATGTGGGCAGATACGTAGCTGCGACCAGCTAAGTCGACTGGGGAAAGGCTTGAAGAGGGGGCTGGCAGGTTCCTGGGGTGTTTTTTCCCCCTTCCTTTCCTTTTTCTAAAAAAAACCTCGATTTAACTATCCAATCCATACTACCGGAGCCAGAACATTGGGAAATATTTGCAATCGTGATGCTTGTCTATTCTTCATTCATAAGTGCTCCAATCAGGGCGTCGCTTCCCATCCATTGGCGGACTGCTACTTAGGTAGCAGGACGTGGGATTGTCTTTAGGGAGAGCCAATGTTCGTACAAAAAACGGACAGGAACACTTTAACGGCGAAATATCGCACAAATAAAGCTGGCATACTGTCACTTCCTATTTACGACATAGCTTGCGCCGTTGCAAGGCCGATTTGGCGTTTCACCTGCTCACGAGCCCATCTGGCTGTTTCAATTGTGCGGGCCCCGAACTCACGATTTGTCCGGGTTTCCCTAACCAAATTGGAGACGAAATCGTTACGGAAGAACGGCGCAAATTCACCACTGGGGAATGTATCGGCAAGATCTCTGTGAGACTTGTTAGGAGTCTACTAGTTCGATAATCATGAGAGCATAAATTCACGAGTAAAATTAAATATAAGACGTACCCAATAACACCCATACTAGCTCTGAGAAGGCCTTCGCTCCGATTCGTATCTTGAGCAATGATATTTAGCAACTGGAAAATCGACTCCACATATGGATGCAATGCGTTAACTGCGAAAATCATAATAAATATTAGCTTCCTAATAACGGCTTGGGTGAATGGAGTGCTACTAGTATATACCATTTGGTGTGCCCTTGTACGCAAGTAGAATGCCACCCCAAGCATCCATAATCCCTTCTCGAAGGGAAACAATATAATCAAGCATATCGAAGGACACATCAGGAGAAGCCGTCACACCAGATGCCTGCTGCAGCACGCCAGCGACAACAACCAAATATGTCTCAAAATGGGTCCCGATAGCCTGAGCAATGTCCCCAAAAGTCTCGAGGATCGATGGTTTGAGCTGGTTGCTGAGTGTAGTGCTCTAGACCAGTGTTAGTAGATGAGAAATATGGATAAATATAATTACATGCAAGGAGCGGAGGCAAATCTTTTCGTACCCTCAAGTTGTTGAGAAGATGATTCATGAACGTATCACAGTAAGGTTGCGCCTTTTCGCCCAACGATCGAGTGATATCGCTAACTAATCCAATCGCCATGGCACAGAGGGCAGCCTCTTCCTGATTACCCAGGGCATTATAAAGGAACGGAATGAACGAATCCATATACTTGAGGAAATCTGTCTCAAGAGCGCTGGCTATCGAGCCAACAGTGGCAAAGACGGTATCTGGAACACTTGATTTCGGAGGTACAGTGGACAAAACTTGCAACATAACGTGCATGATACGATCGGCTTGAGGCTTGATCTCTCCTTCTAGTCGTTGCACAATAGCCTTGACTGATGTTAAGATATTTACTTTAGTTAAGTACGTAGGCACAAGGGAGAACCTACCAATAGCACACTCGTCAAGCTGGTTTGCATTTCTTCAAGTGTGATACGATCTTCAACGCTGACAACCTGTTGTTGCATAGGAACTGTTTGCTCCAGTCTTTGAATGATAACGTCAGAAAGGTTGGCAACGATGGGAAGGCTATCATTAGCAGCATTTGTCACAAAAGCGTTAAGAACCTCGTAGGCAGCGGTTCGAAGCTGATTATCAGTGTCGTGTCTATGATCTAAGTCAGCAAGAATTGGCGGAAAATAATTTCCCAAATCAAAACTCGAATCTTTACCTCTCTGTAACAGTGAGCAGCGAAGTAACACTGTCTTGGAAATGCTTCGATAGAGGGTTCGTCTGAGCACCAGCTTCACCAGCAAATCGTTCGGCAAGGTTCATCAAGGCCCAGCAGCAAGAACCAGCAATCTTCGGATTACTAGCCAACCCGTGGAACAAACATGAAATAAGCGGCTGCAAATGAGCTTCTGGGTCGATAGACTCAGAGCAATAATCACATATCCGGCCAAGAGCATAAGCAGCGGAATCTTTAACATGAACAACCTTATCATCCATCATTCCAATTAATACCGGAAGGGCCTGTTTGATCAGAGGATCCAGAGTTTGGACATCTGGCCCATCCATGATAGCACCGAACGAGGCCACTGCGGCATCCCGACGATGCCAATCCTCACTTCTCAAATTTTCCTCCACAAACGCCAGAACGGGTGGGATCACTTCAGCGGCAACGCACTGGGCATAGAGTTGCAGGGCTTGATAGGCGGCCCGAGAGGTATCATAGTCGTCATCAGCAGCATCCTCGTCCTGCTTGGTCATTAGCTGTAGCAGGACAGGAACAACCTCCCTGCAAGCAACCCGTGCAAAACTGAAAAATGGGCGAATTTCAGTGGACCCTTCCGCTTGTGCCTACATTTATATATGTTAGAGACCGCATGATCAAGGCGTACGTATATAAGATCAATGTGGGAAAACAAGTCAACACAGGGAAAAATACTAACAGCAGCGTTATCATCTTCTATGGCAATTTCCTCTTCACAAACCGTGCACCAGAACTCAATAGCAAGCTTTGCAACATCTTCTTCCTCACTTTTCATGCCTAGAATCGTCAAACCAAAGAGGGCCTTCTCCATATAAAAGCGCATCTTCTCATAGTAAAGGCCCATAATTCGGTTCAAGCAGCCAAAAGCGCCACTCTGTATCCGCGTGTCCTCGGCTTGTGTAGCCTCGCAAACAACCTGCATAATGTAATTTCGCTCGCCGTCATTTTCAAAGTTTGACCGCACAAATTCCATCGCATCACCCAAAGCCGTAAGGGCAGCATTTCGAACATCTGAATTGGTCTCTTCCCGTCGCGCACCCTGAACAACCGCTGTGAGTATCGCATTGGAATGAGCACTTAGGCTGTCGCGAAGCTCTGGTTCGTCCGTTTCGCAGATAAAGCCAATCGTGGTGAGAGATGCTTGTTTCAAATGATCTGAACCACTATTGACATTCTTTACAAGGGTATTCATCAACTCGGACCATTCGTTTCGCGGGAGCTCAATGGCAGCAATAGCGGCAATAAGCTGAGCCGCAGACTGTCCAGCTCTCGCATCATCTGATTCCAAAGTTTTCAATGCGAGCTCCTTGACGGTTTTTTTTACATCGGGGGGAAGCTGATGGACCCATTTCCCCTGGACTTCTCGCAATCGATCAAGCTCCCGGAACGTGAATGAGTTTTTCAGCGCAATACCAGCAGCAATTCGAACGGTTGCGGTAGCGGATTCGTTGGCAAGTTCCCCCGCGAGGGTCGTAAGGTAGGTGGCCTATACGAAATGAGAAAATGGAAAAGAAAAAATACATAAACAAAGGTTGGAATTCTTGCGCATATGAAAACGGAAAACATTTGTAATATCTCTCTAAAAATACAGGTAAACGCGTAGCGAGCTCCGTGTCTCATCAGGCTAAAGGAGAAAACAGGGAGTACATACGAAATCAACTTCAGCTGCATGTAGCAGTTGCTGTTCGGCATTTTGACGCGTTGCAGTATCTATATATCATCAATCAAACAGAAAGCAGGTCAGCCAACCAGGCATCAAGTTAATCTCTTCCACTGTATGAAATGGGAACGTACCAGTGGAGAGGGTGCCCGCCAACACCTGATTGACATCCATGGTTGATATATGTTCCTGAGCTTCTAGGCCCACTGTAGTCGCGTGGTTGTCACAGGAGGGGGGACAGGGTGGGGGGAGGTGAA